>NC_057809.1:63591173-63770323 GCF_018294505.1 Triticum aestivum | reverse complement strand
CCTACCTCGTGTCCTCCTGTTTCTTTTCTTGACATAGGTTCCTAGTCTCCCGGATCATAATCTTCCTAAAAATCATGTTCCCGAAGGTTTCATTCCGTTTGGACTCCGTTTGATATTCCTTTTCTTCGAAACCCTAAAACAGGCAAAAAACATCAATTCTGGGATGGGCCTCCGGTTAATAGGTTAGTCCCAAAAATAATATAAAAGTGGATAATAAAGCCCAATAATGTCCAAAATAGTAGATAATATAGCATGGAGCAATCAAAAATTATAGATACATTGGAGACGTATCAAGCATCCCCAAGCTTAATTCCTGCTCGTCCTCGAGTAGGTAAATGATAAAAATAGAATTTTTGATGCGGAGTGCTACTTGGCATAATTTTAATGTAATTCTTCTTAATTGTGGTATGAATATTCAGATCCGAAAGATTCAAGACAAAAGTTCATATTGACATAAAAATAATAATACTTCAAGCATACTAACAAAGCAATTATGTCTTCTCAAAATAACATGGCTAAATAAAGTTGTCCCTATAATATCATATAGTCTGGCTATGCTCTATCTTCACCACACAAAATATTTAAATCATGCACAACCCCGATGAAAAGCCAAGCAATTGTTTCATACTTTTGACATTCTCAAAACTTTTTCAATTTTCACGCAATACATGAGCGTGAGCCATGGACATAGCACTATAGGTGGAATAGAGTGGTGGTTGTGGAGAAGACAAAAAGGGGAAGATAGTCTCACATCAACTAGGCGTATCAACGGGCTATGGAGATGCCCATCAATAGATATCAATGTGAGTGAGTAGGGATTGCCATGCAACAGATGCACTAGAGCTATAAGTATATGAAAGCTCAAAAAGAAACTAAGTGGGTGTGCATCCAACTTGCTTGATCATGAAGACCTAGGGAATTTTGAGGAAGCCCATCATTGGAATATACAAGCCAAGTTCTATAATGAAAGATTCCCACTAGTATATGAAAGTGATAACATGAGAGACTCTCTACTATGAAGATCATGGTGCTACTTTGAAGCACAAGTGTGGTAAAAGGATAGTAACATTGTCCCTTCTCTATTTTTCTCTCATTTTTTTATTTGGGCCTTGTTTATTTTTATGGCCTCTTTTCTTTCTTTTTTATTTTTATTTTTTGTCCGGAGTCTCATCCCGACTTGTGGGGGAATCATAGTCTCCATCATCCTTTCCTCACTGGGACAATGCTCTAATAATGATGATCATCACACTTTTATTTTTCTTAGAACTCAAGAATTACAACTCGATACTTAGAACAAAATATGACTCTATATGAATGCCTTCGGCGGTGTACCGGGATATGCAATGACTCATGAGTGACATGTATGAAAGAATTATGAACGTTGGCTTTGCCACAAATACGATGTCGACTACATGATCATTCTAAGCAATATGACAATGATGGAGTGTGTCATAATAAACGGAACGGTGGAAAGTTGCATGGCAATATATCTCGGAATGGCTATGGAAATGCCATAATAGGTAGGTATGGTGTCTGTTTTGAGGAAGGTATATGGTGGGTGTATGAGACCGGCGAAAGGTGCGCGGTATTAGAGAGGCTAGCAAAGGTGGAAGGGTGAGAAAAGTGCGTATAATCCATGGACTCAACATTAGTCATAAAGAACTCATATACTTATTGCAAAAATCTACAAGTTATTAAAGCAAAGTATTACGCGCATGCTCCTAGGGGGATAGATTGGTAGGAAATGACCATCGCTCGTCCCCGACCGCCACTCATAAGGAAGACAATCAAAAAATAAATCATGCTCCGACTTCATCACATAACGGTTCACCATACGTGCATGCTGCGGGAATCACAAGCTTCAACACAAGTATTTCTCAAATTCACAACTACTCAACTAGCATGACTTTAATATCACCATCTCCATATCTCAAAACAATTATCAAGTATCAAACTTATCATAGTATTCAACACACTCATAAGAAAGTTTTATTATTGATCTTGTGTACCAAGCATATTAGGATTTTAAACAAATTACCATGCTATTAAGACTCTCAAAATAATCTAAGTGAAGCATGAGAGATCAATAGTTTCTATAAAACAAATTCACCACCGTGCTCTAAAAGATATAAGTGAAGTACTAGAGCAAAACTATATAACTCAAAAGATATAAGAGAAGCACATAGAGTATTCTAACAAATTCCAAATCATATATGGCTCTCTCAAAAGGTTTGTACAGTAAGGATGATTGTGGTAAACTAACAAATAAAGACTCAAATAATACAAGACGCTCCAAGCAAAACACATATCATGTGGCGAATAAAAATATAGCTCCAAGTAAAGTTACCGATAGAAGTAGACGAAAGAGGGGATGCCTTCCGGGGCATCCCCAAGCTTTGGCTTTTAGGTGTTCTTAGATTATCTTGGGGGTGCCATGGGTATCCCCAATCTTAGGCTCTTTCCAATCCTTGTTCCATAATCCATCAAATCTTTACCCAAAACTTGAAAACTTCACAACACAAAACTTAAAGTAGAAAATCTTGTGAGCTCCGTTAGCGAAAGAAAATAAAAGACCACTTCAAGGTACTGTAATGAACTTATTATTTATTTATATTGGTGTTATACCTACTTCATTCCAACTTCTCTATGGTTTATAAACTATTTTACTAGCCATAGATTCATCAAAATAAGCAAACAACACACGAAAAACAGAATCTGTCAAAAACAGAACAGTCTGTAGTAATCTGTAGCTAGCGCAATATCTGGATACCCAAAAATTCTAAAGTAAATTGCTGGACGTGAGGAATTTATCTATTAATCATCTTAAAAAAGAATTAACTAAATATCAATTTCCAAATAAAAATGGCAGTAGTTCTCGTGAGCGCTAAAGTTTCTGTTTTTTACAGCAAGTTCAACAAGACTTTCCCCAAGTCTTCCCAACGGTTCTACTTGGCACAAACACAAATTAAACACAAAAACACAACCAAAAAAGAGGCTAGATAAATTATTTATTACTAAACAGGAGCAAAAAGCAAGGAATAAAAATAAAATTGGTTTGCCTCCCAACAAGCACTATCGTTTAACGCCCCTAGCTAGGCATAACAAGCAAGAGTAGATCTAGGCATTGCCATCTTTGGTGGGCAATTCTTCAATGAGGCATCTACCATCTTTAGGAATTTCTTTCTTTTTATTAATTATCAAACTTTTAGGCACAAGAACGAAAAATTCATCCGTAACAAATGGTTCCTTAATGCTAGCAAAAAGATTGGGATGAATACTTATAAATTTGAGATCTGCATCCTTACTAGAGGATCACCCTTATTTTTAGGAACATACATAAACTTGGAAACTTTAGTGGAAGGACTTGGAGTATTCTTTATGGAAGACAAAGCGGTTCCCAAGTTGGTAATAATATTCTCAAGTTTATCGATCCTCACGGAATCGTAATTTATTTTCTCATTAACTATGAGTTCCTTTTCTTTAATATCTTTCAAAGTAACTCCTACTTTAGATCCATATTGAGAGATTCGGCTGTGGATATTTTTATCCAAATTTTCAATTAACTCTACGGTAGCAACCTTATTTTCAATAGTTTCAAGCATTTGCATTACATGCTCCAAAGTCAATATAGTTCCATTAACCAAGAGAGGGGGGAGCCAAATAAATCTAACATAGCATTATAAGAATCAAAAGTATGGCTACCCAAAAAGTTCCCTCCGGTAATAGTATCAAGAACATAATGGTGCCAAGGAGTAATGCCTACATAAAAATTGCGAAGGAGAACGGAAGTAGATTGCTTCCTAGTAGATCTATTTTGAGCATTGCAAATTCTATACCAAGCACCTTTTAGATTTCCTCCCTCCCTTTGCTTAAAATTTAGAATTTCATTCTCGGGAGACAACAGAGAAGATAAGGGACTAGCCATAACGACAAGCAAACAAACTAACACACAAGCAAATAAAAAGCAAGCGGGCAAAAAGAGGCAAATAGAGAAAGAGAGGGAGGATAGAGAGAGAGAGGGCAAATAAAACGGCAAGGGTGAAGTGGGGGAGAGGAAAACGAGGGGCAAATGGCAAATAATGTAATGCATGAGATAAGGGTATGTGATGGGTACTTGGTATATTGACTTCTGTGTAGACCTCCCCGACAACGGCGCCAGAAATCCTTCTTGCTACCTCTTGAGCACTGCGTTGGTTTTCCCCGAAGAGGAAGGGATGATGCAGCAAAGTAGCGTAAGTATTTCCCTTAGTTTTTGAGAACCAAGGTATCAATCCAGTAGGAGGCTACGTGCGAGTCCCTCATACCTGCATAAAACAAATAAATCCTCGCAACCAACGCATATAGGGGTTGTCAATCCCTATAAGGCCACTTACGAGAGTGAGATCTGATAGATATGATAAGATAATATTTTTGGTATTTTTGTGATAAAGATGCAAAGTAAAATAAAGGCAAAGTAAATAGCAAAGGAAATAACTAAGTAGTAGGAGATTAATATGATGAAGATAGACCCGGGGGCCATAGGTTTCACTAGTGGCTTCTCTCGAGAGCATAAGTATTCTACGGTGGGTGAACAAATTACTGTTGAGCAATTGACAGAATTGAGCATAGTTATGAGAATATCTAGGTATGATCATGTATATAGGCATCACGTCCGAGACAAGTAGACCGACTCCTGCTTGCATCTACTACTATTACTCCACTCATCGACCGCTATCCCGCATGCATCTAGAGTATTAAGTTAAAAACAGAGTAACGCCTTAAGCAAGATGACATGATGTAGAGGGATAGACTCATGCAATATGAAGAAAACCCCATCTTGTTATCCTCGATGGCAACAATACAATACATGCCTTGCTGCCCCTACTGTCACTGGGAAAGGACACCGCAAGATTGAACCCAAAGCTAAGCACTTCTCCCATTGCAAGAAAGATCAATCTAGTAGGCCAAACCAAATTGCTAATTCGAAGAGACTTGCAAAGATAACCAATCATACATAAAAGAATTCATAGAAGATTCAAATATTATTCATAGATAGACTTGATCATAAACTCACAATTCATCGATCTCAACAAGCACACCGCAAAAAGAAGATTACATCGAATAGTTCTCCACAAGAGAGGGGGAGAACATTGTACTGAGATACAAAAAGAGAGAAGAAGCCATCTAGCTACTAACTATGGACCCGTAGGTCTGAAGTAAACTACTCACAATTCATCGGAGAGGCTATGGTGTTGATGTAGAAGCCCTCCATGATCGATGCCCCCTCCGGCGGAGCTCCGGAACAGGCCCCAAGATGGGATCTCGTGGATACAGAAAGTTACGGCGGTGGAATTAGGCTTTTGGCTCCGTATCTGATCATTTGGGGGTACGTAGGTATATATAGAAGGAAGGAGTACGTCGGTGGAGTAACAGGGGGCCCACGAGGGTGGAGGGCGCGCCCCCCTACCTCCTGGCCTCCTGTTTCTTTTCTTGACGTAGAGTCTCCCGGATCATAATCTTCCTAAAAATCACGTTCCCGAAGGTTTCATTCCGTTTGGACTCCGTTTGATACTCCTTTTCTTTGAAACCCTAAAACAGGCAAAAAACAACAATTCTGGGTTGGGCCTCCGGTTAATAGGTTAGTCCCAAAAATAATATAAAAGTGGATAATAAAGCCGAATAATGTCCAAAACAGTAGGTAATATAGCATGGAGAAATGAAAAATTATAGATATGTTGGAGACGTATCAACCGACTCAGTGTAACCCTAGGCCCCTCCGGTGTCTATATAAACTGGAGGGTTTAGTCCGTAGGACGACAACAATGATACCATAGGCTAGCTTCTAGGTTTTAGCCTCTTCGATCTCGTGGTAGATCAACTCTTGTAATACTCATATCATCAAGATCAATCAAGCAGGACGTAGGGTATTACCTCCATCGAGAGGGCCCGAACCTGGGTAAACATCGTGTCCCCCGCCTCCTATTACCATCCGCCTTAGACGCACAGTTCGGGACCCCCTACACGAGATCCACCGGTTTTGACACTGACATTGGTGCTTTCATTGAGAGTTCCACTGTGTCGTCATCATAAGGAGGGATGGCTCGTCTCGTTGTTAAGAACAACATCACCTCTGGGGGAGCCCTGTCTGTAGGCCAAACTCTCCGACTAGGCGGCTTCGTCATGACCGCCCGCTCGGCTGCTGCACCAACGATGACTTCTCGGGTCATCAAAAATAGCCTCCACATCGGCTCTAAATTCACCGAGCAGATGGATCCAATGGAGCTCTCCTCTTTGAACGAGCTCTTGGATCGCATCGCCGCTCTGGGAGTCACTACGGACTATGATCGGATCAGGCTTAAACCCGACCAAAGCGAGATTAACTCTCCGCCGGTCACCCATCAGATAGCGGTAGTGGAGGAGCAATGCGGCGATTCTTCCTCTATCCCGAGGACGAACTATGTCCGGATTCCCGAGCTATCCGAGCCGGATACCTGTCCACGGGAGAACATCGCCCTAACCCTGAACCTGGAATCAGGCAGCATGCCGAACCCGCGGGGCAACATCCCAGAGCCCGAACTTCCAAGATCAGAGACTCCCCCGCCCCTGGGTCTCAGATTGGGTCAAGGTCTGGACTTAAATCCACCCACCCACCCAGATATAAACGATCTTTCCCACATTAGGCAAGAGCCCCAAGAGACAATACATCACTATTGGGCCAGATTCCTCCTTGTAATGAACAAGGTCAAGGACTGTCGCGAGGAAGACACAATTTTGTTCTTTTGCAACAATTGCACGGAAAAGGGAATCCTCAACGCCATAAGTCGCCGTGACATAGTACACTTTGCTTACTTGGCGGCCATAGTACGGAAGTACTGTGTGATGGAAAGCGCCTGGAAAACCCAAGAAATTTTTTGGTATAATCCGGCCCTGACAAAACCCCCAGTCCGAACTAAAAGGGTGCACTCTCATAAGTCGCCCGACTCAATTACAAAGAAGCAAAAGCCCACTATAGGGCGTGAAACCGTATTGGAGGGATGGCTCAACAGGCCCTGCAAAATTCATAGTACAGCTGATACCATACCAACACACAGCCTTAGAGCATGTTGGGTACTCCGGCAGGTGGCCAAGAGTTGTGAGGATCTCCTCATTCAAAACACCGCAGAGCACCATCCCGTGGATAACAATACAGTATTGACAGTCTTCGAGACCTTCGCCTCAAATAATAGGCGTAAGCGAGCACTCTACAACCTTGCCGAAGTCTGCCACGTGGCAGCAATAAATCCATCGAGCGACACGGCTATCACCTTCAATGCCCGTGATGAACCAAAATTCCGAACAGCCCGAGCACCAGCCGCCTTGGTCCCCAGTCCAATTGTGGGCGGCTTTCGGCTTACTAAAGTGCTCATGGACGGCGACAGCGGATTAAACCTCATTTATGGGGAGACTCTTCAAAAAATGGAAATAGACAAAAACCATATTGAGCAAAGCAGAACGACCTTCCGAGGAATCATCCCCAGTCGGGAGGCATGTTGCGATAGGAAAATCACACTAGATGTGGTATTTGGAACTCCATATAACTACAAGTCCGAAGAAATTACATTCCAAGTGGCCCCGTTCAGTAGCGGATACCACGCCCTTCTATGGCGGGAGGCATTCACGATCTTCCAAGCCATACCCCTTTACGGGTACATGAAGCTCAAAATGCTCAGGCCCAAGAGAATCATCACTCTAGCTAGTGATCTGGACATAGCACTCCACGCCGAAAACAAAATAGCCGCACTGGCCCTCGAGGCATTATCCGAAGCACTTGCGGCAGAGGAATTAACTGCGCTGCGCTCCACAGTGGACATGGACGACATGATACTCGACAAAAGATCCAAGTCCACCTCTTTCAAACCAGCAGATGAAATAGTCAAATTCCAAGTCCATCCAATGGACCCCACAAAAATAGCATCCATCGGGGCACAGTTAAACCCCGCTGTAGACGCTGCACTACGGGAGTTCCTGCGCAAGAATTGGGACATATTCGCCTGGCATCCTTCAGACATGCCAAGAATTCCACGCAGGTTGGCCGAGCATAGCCTTAATATTCTAAAAGGATTCAAGACGGTCAAGCAGACTCTTCGGTGTTTCTCTGAACCTAAGTGACAAGCCATGTGAGAGGAGCTAGCCAAGTTACTAGAGGCCGGATTTATTAGAGAAATAAAACATCCAGACTGGCTAGCAAACCTGGTGATGGTACCAAAGAAGGACAAATCCTGGCGCCTATGCGTCGACTTCAAGGACCTTAATAAGGCTTGCCCAAAGGATCCCTTCCCCCTCCCTCGCATCGATCAAATTATCGACACTACCGCAGGACACGACTCATTATGCTTCCTTGACGCATACTCCGGTTACCACCAAATTAAGATGGCGGAGTCCGATCAAGCCGCAACGGCATTTATCACTCCATACGGCCCCTTCTGTTTTAACACAATGCCCTTCGGGCTCAAAAATACCGGCGCAACATATCAGCGCATGATTCAGACATGTCTGGAAAAGTAGATCGGCAAAACAGTGGAGGCATACGTAGACGATGTGGTCGTTAAAACCAAACACGTCGACACCTTAATAGACGACTTGAGGCTCACATTCGACAATCTTCGAACATACGACATTAAGCTCAATCCGGAAAAATGCGTTTTCGGCGTGCCCGCCGGAAAGCTCCTCGGCTTCATCATCTCCAGTAGAGGAATCGAAGAAAATCCGGCTAAAATCCGAGCTCTGTCGCAGGTGGCTATCCCAACTGACCTCAAGCAAATCCATAAATTAACTAGATGTGTGGCGGCCTTAAGCCGCTTTATCTCCCGATTAGGAGAAAAGGCACTTCCCCTTTATCGCCTTCTTCGGCGCACTGAACACTTCGAGTGGACGGACGCAGCCACAGCCGGATTGGAAGAAATAAAAGCCATCCTGGCCACTAACCCAATCTTGGTTGCACCAAATATCGGCGAACCAATGCTGTTATATATAGCGGCAACTCCCAAGTTTAAGCATAGTGCTCGTCGTCGAACGAGAGATGGATGGACATAAATTCCCACTTCAAAAGCCGGTATATTATGTATCCACTGTCCTCACTCCATGCAAATCACGGTACCCACATTATCAAAAGATAGCATACATGGTATTCATGGCATCAAGGAAATTACGACACTACTTTCAAGAGTGTTCAATTACGGTGGCCTCGGAAGTACCACTCAACGACATAATTAACAACCGCGATGCCACGGGCCGAATTGTCGAATGGGCTATCGAGCTCCTCCCATTCGACATAACATATAGACCACGGTGAGCCATTAAGTCGCAAGTACTGGCCGATTTCGTCACCGAGTGGACAGAAGCCGAACTCCCTAAAGAGTACGGCGCGTACTCCAATTGGATCATGCACTTTGACGGCTCTAAAATGCTGGCTGGTCTGGGGGCTGGCGTCGTCCTGATGTCCCCCACCGAAGATACAGTCCAATACGTACTCCAAATACTATACACAGACTCCAACAACACAGCCGAATACGAGGCCCTATTACATGGTCTCCGGATGGCAGTTTCCATGGGCATTCAACGCCTGGAGGCGCCTGGGGATTCGAACTTCGCAATATCTCAAATAAATGGAGACTCTGATGCCAAGGATCCGAAAATGGCGGCATATCGCAACGCCGTCCTCAAAATGTCAGCTCGGTTCGAGGGGCTTGAATTCCACCATGTGGCTCGGGAAAACAATCAGGAGGCGGATATCCTCGCCCATATCGGCGCTAGGCGCGACCCTGTCCCACCTAACATCTTCTTGGAAAAGCTGTTCAAGCCATCCATGGTATGGGAAGGGGACACCGGTAACAATAGTCCGGACCCGGCCACAACACCAGATACCGAATACTCTGACACAATCGGAGGCTCCACCACTGAAATAACACCTTCAGCCCACGAGATAATGGCCATAATCGCCCCGTGGACAAAACCATTCCTGGCCTACCTAACCAGGCAGGAACTACCCGAGGACCAAAATGAGGCACGCTGCATAGTGCGGCGATCTAAAGCCTACAAGGTCCACGAGGGAGAGCTTTATAAGAAAAGCACTACCGGAGTCCTTCAAAGGTGCATCTCCGAAGAGGAAGGGAGGAAGATTTTGGCAGAAATCCATGCTGGACTCGGCGGCCACCACGCCGCATCCCGGGCCCTTGTAAGCAAGGCCTTCCGTACAGGTTTCTATTGGCCGACGGCCCGAGCAGATACACAGGATTTGGTCCAACGTTGCATCGGTTTCCAGCTTTTTGCAAACCAAAGCCATATGCCGCCTACCGCTCTCCAAACAATCCCCATTACTTGGCCCTTTGCGGTCTGGGGGCTTGATATGGTAGAACCCCTCAAAGGGGGAACCCATAAGAAAAAATACTTACTGGTCATGGTGGATAAATTCACCAAATGGATAGAAGCCAAACCTGTTAAAACGGCTGAATCTGGACCGGTGATAGACTTCATATCTGGGGTTGTACACCGTTATGTCATCCCCCACAGCATCATCACTGACAATGGCATGAACTTTACAGCCAACGAGGTAAAACTTTGGTGCAACAGCATGGGCATCAAGCTCGATTATGCTTCTGTCTATCACCCGCAAACTAACGGTCAAGTCGAATGAGCAAATGGTCATATCATGAGTGGCATCAAACTTAGATTGGTGCGGTCCTTAAAGGAATCAAACACGCACTGGGTAGAGGAGCTCGACTCCGTACTATGGGGGCTGCGGACCACGCCGAATCGTACTACCGGATACACACCGTTTTTATGGTGTTCGGCGCAGAGGCGGTTCTGACTTGTGACATAATTCATGATTCACCTCGAGTGCGCATGTACGAAGAGAAAGAGGCCGAGCTCGATCGACAGGACAGTTTGGACGCCCTGGAGGAGGAGCGCGACATGGCAAAAGCCCGTTCCGCATCCTATCAGCAACAGGCTTGAAGGTATCAAAGCAAAGAAGTGCAGGCCAAAACCTATAACGTTGGCGAACTAGTTCTACGCCTGCCGGAGAAGAAAAAGAACAAGCTCAAGCCCAAATGGGAAGGTCCCTTCATTATTGACCAGGTTCTGACTGGTGGAGCGTACCGCCTGCGGGATGCATCGGACAATCGACTCGAGCCAAACCCATGGAACGCGGCCAGACTCCAAAGATTCTACGCCTAGTGCCGGACTCTATGTTAGTCTGCTTACCCCTGTCAATTTTTTGCGTATCCATTATCTATCTTTTCTCTCTTTCTCGTCCTTTTTCTTCTCCTCCAGGCCTTAAAAGGCTAACTTGTGTCTTGACTACACAATCTTGACGTGCTAACCGCGCTCATTATACCTGGGGGCTTCTTATACAGAAGCTTAATATAACTATTTTTCTGGGCTTTATGCCCCACACATGTGTTACTCTTCCGCATGTACCTTTTTTCGCCATTATATGCATCGATTTGATTTAAGTTTTGGCCAAGCTAGGTTGCCTGGCTCTTGTATTTATGCCCTACGTTTCCGTTAATTCGGCTAGGGCATAAGGGGAGCACCTCTGCAATTGTTACTGCCGGATCAGCCGGATGTGTACCTCAGACTAGGTGAAGCCGAAAGCTAGCGTTCTTAAGGGAGTATTCGGTCGGTGAACAAAAGATGACTTTTATTTACTTTGATACATGCCCCCAGATGTTTATAGCCTGTGTCTCTTTTCGTAGTTCGGACATGCACATTAGGGCATGCGTACCCAGGGAAAGGAACCCTTAACGGAACTATTCTCCCTGGAAGATGTTTCTTACTATCCATGTAATATAACATAGCTAGTTGGGTACTTGTCTGTTCAAGCACTTATGACCACTACACCTGGTTTCCATGCATACCCCGGTTTTTACATAACCGAGCGGGTATTCGGATACACTCCGGACTATCGGGTCCAGAGGTCGAAGCGAAAAGGTCTGCCATGACAAAGGATTTACAATCTGGTTAGGGACATTATATATGTCACTTAAAGTACACAGTCACTAAGACTGACTAAATTCTTCTTCTATACCATCCAACAGGCTGTCTAGCCTACAATCATGTTGGGAATACTTTGCGGCTAATTCTACTTGGTCATACACCAAACTGACGGGGATCTCTTTCCCATCGGGCCCCACAGGTCCGACCTCGGCCATGTGGTTTGGGTCAGCTTTGGTATATCGCGTCTTCACCATGGCCCGGGCTTCCCTTGCACCTTGTCGGCAGGCTGATATCCTTCATAATCGGAAGCGCCGCCGTGCTCCCTTGAGCTTCTCTATAAGCTCCCCCATGCCTCCTGCGGGGAGGCGGATGGCCATAAGGCCTGGGCAATACCCTGCATCACCTGCCGAACTTGTTCGTGCAGTTGTGAGAGCTCTGGTAGAAGATCACCCGCAGACCCATGCATCCCCTCCACGGGACGACCCGTCAGCACACCTGCAGACATAACTTTGTTAGCCGGCTTCTTCGCCGAACTCTTTCAAAAGTTCGTTCAAGCACATACTAAAAATGTCGCGTCGAAGCCGCTTATTCTCCTTCACGGAGTCCGCAAGCTGGGCTCGGACATCTTTCAGTTCCGCGCCCAGCCATATATTGGCGTCCTCGAGATTATTTTTCTCCTACCTGACCCGCGTAAGCACGTGCTCGCCAGCATTTAGCTGTCGATTAGCACGTTGCGCATTCTTCGGCACGGCCTCCGGATTCACTCCGGAGTCATCTGCGACATCTATTGTTAGATTGCATGCCTGCCGCATACTATCTGGTACCTATCATTCTTTGCAATGAGAACAAGTGTTACCAGAGGGGGCCTTCTCGTACTCCTTCAACGCGACAACCGCAGCTCGTAGCTGGGCTTTGCACTCTTCCAGCTCTTGAGACAATTGGGTATTCTTCTCTGTAAGAACTTGCACAATTAATGATCCTTAAATCAGTTGTGTCAACTGTTTCAAGTCTCAGGGGCTACTGATATGTATAATCGTTAGATTTTCTTACCCGTATATCCTTTACATACTGGTATGTGGCTTTGGCAAGACCGTTTTGAGCAGCACGAATGTACGCGTCTCCTGAGTTGAAGGCATCGAACGCCTCTTGGGAGAAACAAGCGTCACAGAGTACGGCCTGGCGACGCCTGTGATTCATGGTGCTCTCCACTTCGGATATTGTAGCGGATAGTCTATCCGCATCCTCTGTAGGAGGGGCATCCGGCGTTCGCCCCGTGTTAGCTTCCGCCTCTATATCCGGCCCTGGAGCCCGACTAGTGGAGGCGTGATCAGCAACCTCTCCGGATATAGTCCGACGAGCGTTTTTCCTAATAGGAAACATCGACGTCATTATATTTTAAGCAAGACAACAACCACGGAGCGAGGTTCTGTATCATACCTCTGCGCCACGTCTTAGTCCTGACCGCCTTCCTTTTTAGCCTACCTGGCTTCGGTGCCTCTTGTTGGCGAGTCACTGCGGGTTCGGCATGGCGTCTCGAGGGCCTTCCCTGTAAAACACCATATGTGCACGGTAGGTGAAGTGCATAAAAGGGGATCCTTCTCGGAAGTTGGGACTCCGGTTTTTCTTACGTGCGATGCAGGGAGTAGCCCAGAATAGTCGGCTATGATGGCCACCATGGCATCATCGCAGCTCAATTGATAGAATGTCCTGTCGATTAGCTCCACAAATATGTCTGGATCCTCTTCGAGTCCAGGATTGAGGGCCCGGTCAGGGGCCTCCGGTTGTGGAGGTGGGCTATTGATCTCCCTTACAGCTTTTCGCAGTTCCTGCCATGAAACGACAAGGTGAGTATTTATGACAAAGAATGCGGGAATGTTGGGAGTAAAAAGTGACATCTCACCCAGCTTGGAGGGTTGTACAGGGAGAATCCATCCCGTGGCTTAATATGGATGAACTCCTCTTCCTCTCCCTTGAACAAATTGGATAGAATGTTTTCTAGAGAGCAACTGAGTCCGGTCCCTTACGCCCGCAGCGGGTGGCATCATCTTCCCCATTAAAGCGCCACATGGGGTGCCCTCGATATTGAAGTGGCTGCACCCCCCGCATTATACATATTGACATAACCTCGATTATTGTCAGTCCTGATTGAGCCAGCACTTTTATCCGGCCCATCAGGTAAAGGACTTCTCCGTTATCTTCCTCCTGAGGGCTCTGTGGGTGCCAGCTTCGGCGTTTCTTCAAAGGGGCATTGTCGAACTCAGGAAGACCCATCCGAATAGGGTCTAGAAAGGGGACGTCCTCCAGGTAAAACCACTCCGAAGGCCAGTCTTCGGACGTCTTCTTCGGGGTGCCGGACATGTATTCGGTCTCGGTAATGCGCCATATTTCGGCTCCGCCCACTTGATATATTGACCCCTTCTGTGTACGGGGCACAAGGCAGAATAGCCTCTTCCACAGCTAGAAATGAGCTTCACAACCCAGAAACAGCTCACAAAGGGCAACATAACCAGCGATGTGTAATATGGAAGCAGGGGTGAAATTATGCAACTGGAGGCCATAAAACTCCAGGAGCCTGCGGAGGAACGGATGGATTGGAAATCCAAGTCCCCTTAGTAAATAAGGGACAAGGCATACCTGCTCCCCCTTGGAGGGATTGGGGAAGCTCTCCGCTTGCTCCCCGCCATTATAGGTGGCGAGCCTGGCTCGAACGGGGACCATATACGCTGGAGGGAGAAATCCCTGGGTCTGCAACTCTACTAACTGACTGTGCGGGACGAAACACCTCTCCCAATCACCGAGCTTAGGGCTACAGGAGCGGGTGGGGGAGCTGTGATGGCCGGCCATATTGGAATGGATTTTTTCGAGCGCGCTCTGATGGATACTCGCCGTGGGAGGATGGTGTGGTCTGGATCTAAGAATCCCCGTCTCTTTAATAGAAAATTTACTTACATGGCTAGGGTGGAAAATGTGAAAATGCCCTGGCTCCTCGCATTCGCTCGACACGTGGAAGATAGCCCTTATTGGGTGCGGAAGCCAAGAAGTGCAACATTTATGGGGAGCCGGACACTACATAGCATATATTTAGAATTTGGAGAAGAACCCACCTTGCAATGCCGAAGAAAATCTGCGCGCCAGACTCATCGTCATTGAAGCCTGGTTCGGGGGCTACTGAGGGAGTCCTGGATTAGGGGGTCTCCGGACAGCCGGACTATATCCTTTGGCCGGACTATTGGACTATGAAGATACAAGATTGAAGACTTCGTCCCGTGTTCGGATGGGACTCACCTTGGCGTGGAAGGCAAGCTTGGCAATACGGATATGTAGATCTCCTCCCTTGTAACCGACTCTGTGTAACCCTAGCCTCCTCCGGTGTCTATATAAACCGGAGGGTTTAGTCCATAGGACGACAACAATGATACCATAGGCTAGCTTCTAGGGTTTAGCCTCTTCGATCTTGTGGTAGATCAACTCTTGTAATACTCATATCATCAAGATCAATCAAGCAGGACGTAGGGTATTACCTCCACCGAGAGGGCCCGAACCTGGGTAAACATCGTGTCCCCCGCCTCCTGTTACCATCCGCCTTAGACGCACAGTTCGGGACCCCCTACCCGAGATCCGCTGGTTTTGACACCGACAATGACTGTTGTCGCTCTCTAGCTGGTCGCTTCCTAGTCTCTTTCTAGCCTTCACTTGTACTTAGCGGGAATACTGCTTGTGCATCCAACTCCATAAACCCCAAAAGTTGTTCCATATGAGTCCACCATACCTTCCTATATGCGCTATCTACCTGCCGTTCCAAGTAAATTTGTATGTGCCAAACTCTAAACCTTCAAATAAAAAATTCCATTTTGTATGCTCGAATAGCACATGTATCAACTAGGGCTATCTGTATCTTCCATGCTAGGCGGTTTATTCTCAAGAGGAGTGGACTTCGCTCCTCACTCACGAGAAAATGGCTGGTCACCGAGATGCCCGGTCCCATGCTCAAACCAAATCAAAATAATTGCAAACAAAACTCCCCCAGGATTGTTGTTAGTTGGAGGCACCCGTTGTTTCGGGTAAGCCATGGATTGATGCTTGTTGGTAGTTGGGGAGTATAAACTTTACCATTCTGCTTGGGAACCGCCTATAATGTGTGTACCATGGAAGATATTGAGATCTCTCGGTTGTTATGTTGACAATGAAAGTATACCGCTCAAAATATTATTCATCTCTATTTCAAAACCAATCTCTGGCACCTCTACAAATCCTTGCTTCCCTCTGTGAAGGGCCTATCCATTTACTTTTATGTTGAGTCATCACCCTCTTATTAAAAAGCACCAGTTGGAGAGCACCACTATCATTTACATGTATTATTATTAGTTTACATTGAGTATGACTGTGACTGGATCTCTTTTACCATGAATTACAATTTCCAGTCAGCCCTTGATCTTCAGGGGTGCTCTGCATTTATGTTTTGTGGTCTCAGAAAGGGCTAGGGAGATACCATCTTATTATATCATATTATGATTGTTTTGAGAAAGTGTTGTCATCCCAGATTTATTATTATTGCTCGCTAGTTGATTATACCATTGATATGAGTAAACATGAGACCTAAATGTTATTGTGCATATGGTTAGTTCATAATCTTTGCTGAAAACATGAATGTTGGCTTTACATATTTACAACAACAAGAGCAAACAGAGTTTGTAAAAGTTTTTCTTTATAACTTTCAGTTTGTTAACTGAATAGCTTGAGGACAAGAAAAGGTTTAAGCTTGGGTTAGTTGATACGTCTCCAACGTATCTACTTTTCCAAACACTTTTGCCCTTGTTTTGGACTCTAACTTGCATGATTTGAATGGAACTAACCCGGACTGACGCTGTTTTCAGCAGAATTGCCATGGTGTTATTTTTGTGCAGAAATAAAAGTTCTCGGAATGACCTGAAAATCAACAAAGAATATTTTTGGAATATATAAAAAATACCGGCGAAAGAATCAAGGCTAGGGGGCCACACCTTGTCCACGAGGGCGGGGGCGCGCCTACCCCCTAGGCACGCCCCTGCCTTGTGGGCCCCCTGGTGCTCCACCGGCCTCAACTCCAACTACATATATTCACGTTCGGGGAGAAAAAATAAGGAAGAAGGATTCATCGTGTTTTATGATACGGAGCCGCCGCCAAGACCTAATCTCTCTCGGGAGGGCTGATCTGGAATCCGTTCGGGGCTCCGGAGAGGGGAATCTGTCGCCGTCATCATCATCAACCTTCCTCCATCAGCAATTTCATGATGCTCACCATAGTGCGTGAGTAATTCCATCGTAGGCTTGTTGGGCGGTTATGGGTTGGATGAGATTTATCATGTAATCGAGTTAGTTTTGTTAGGGTTTGATCCCTAGTATCCAGTATGTTCTGAGATTGATGTTGCTATGACTTTGCTATGCTTAATGCTTGTCACTAGGGCCCGAGGGCCATGATTTCAGATCTGAACCTATTATGTTTTCATGAATATATGTGAGTTCTTGATCCTATCTTGCAAGTCTATAGTCACCTATTATGTGTTATGATCCGTTAACGCCAAAAGTGACAATAATCGGGATACTTACCAGTGATGACCGTAGTTTGAGGAGTTCATGTATTCACTAAGTGTTAATGCTTTGGTCTGATACTCTATTAAAAGGAGGCCTTAATATCCCTTAGTTTCCAATAGGACCCCGCTGCCACGGGAGGGTAGGACAAAAGATGCCATGCAAGTTCTTCTCCATAAGCATGTATGACTATATTCGGAATACATGCCTACATTTTATTGATGAACTGGAGCTAGTTCTGTGTCACCCTATGTTATAACTGTGGCATGAGGAATCACATCTGACATAATTATCCATCACTGATCCATTGCCTATGAGCTTTTCATATATTGATCTTTGCTTATTTACTTTTCCGTTGCTACTGTTACAATCACTATAAAACCAAAACTATTACTTTTGCTATCGTTACCGCTATTATCATATTACTTTGATACTAAATACTTTGCTGCAGATATTAAGTTTACATGTGTGGTTGAATTGACAACTCAGCCGCTAATACTTGAGAATATTCTTTGGCTCCCCTTGTGTTGAATCAATAAATTTGGGTTGAATACTCTACCCTCGAAAACTGTTGCGATCCCCTATAGTTGTGGGTTATCATACCGAACGCACGGTGCCTCCGCGATCTGCACATGTTCAGCTCGGTGACGTCCCTCGAACTCTAGATCTAGTTGAGGCCGAGTGAGAGATTTGTCAGCATGACGGCGTGTTGACGGTGATGATGAAGTTACCGACGCAGGGCTTCACCTAAGCACTACGACAATATGACCGAGGTGGAAATCTGTGGAGGGGGGCACCGCACACGAATAAGAAATCAACTTCTATGTCTATGGGGTGCCCCCTCCCCGTATATTAAGGAGTGGAGGAGGGGGCCGGCCGGCCTCATAGGGCGCTCCCCAAGGGGGGAGTCCTACTCCTACTAGGAGTAGGTTCCCCCCTTTCCTAGTCCAACTAGGAGGGGAAGGAAAGGGAAGAGGGGAAGAAGGAAAGGAGGGCCGGCCCCCCTCCCCAGTTCGGATTGGGCTTGGGGGGGGCACCCCTCCTCTTCGCCGCCTCCTCCTATCTTCCACTAAAGCCCATGAAGGCCCATTAACCCCCGGGGGGTTCCGGTAACCTCCCGGTACTCTAGAAAATGCCCGAACCTATCTGAAACCTTTCCGGTGTCCAAACATAACCTTCCAATATATCAATCTTCATGCCTCGACCATTTCTAGACTCGTCATGTCCGTGATCACATCTGGGACTCCGAACAACCTTCGGTACATCAAATCACATAACTCACAATACATATTGTCATCGAACATTAAGCGTGCGGACCCTACGGGTTCGAAAACTATGTAGACATGACCAAGACTCAGCTTTGGTCAATAACCAATAGCGGAACCTGGATGCTCATATTGGTTCCTACATATTCTACGAAGATCTTTATCGGTCAAACCGCATAACAACATACATTGTTTCGTTTGTCATCGGTATGTTACTTGCCCGAGATTCGATTGTCGGTATCATCAGACCTAGTTCAATCTCATTACCGGCAAGTCTCATTACTCGTTCCGTAATGCAACATCCCATAACTAACTCATTAGTCAGATTACTTGCAAGGCTTATATTGATGTGTATTACCGAGAGGGCCCAGAGATACCTCTCCGACAATCGGAGTGACAAATCCTAATCTTGAAATACGCCAACCCAACAAGTACCTTTGGAGACACCTGTAGAGCACCTTTATAATCACCCAGTTACATTGTGACGTTTGGTAGCACACAAAGTGTTCCTCCGGTAAACGGGAGTTGCATAATCTCATAGTCATAAGAACATGTATAAGTTATGAAGAAAGCAATAGCAATAAACTAAACGATCATAGTGCTAAGCTAACGGATGGGTCATGTCAATCACATCATTCTCTAATGATGTGATCACGCTCATCAAATGACAACTCATGTCTATGGCTAGGAAACTTAACCATCTTTGATTAATGAGCTAGTCAAGTAGAGGCATACTAGTGACACTCTGTTTGTCTATGTATTCACACATGTACTAAGTTTCCGATTAATACAATTCTAGCATGAATAATAAACATTTATATGATATAAGGAAATATAAATAACAACTTTATTATTGCCTCTAGGGCATATTTCCTTCAGTCTCCCACTTGCACTAGAGTCAATAATCTAGATTACATTGTAATGACTCTAACACCCATGGAGTCTTTGTGTTGATCATGTTTTGTTCGTGAGAGAGGCTTAGTCAATGGGTCTGCAACATTCAGATCCGTATGTATCTTACAAATCTCTATGTCTCCCTCCTTGACTTGATCGCAGATGGACTTGAAGCGTCCCTTGATGTGCTTGGTTCTCTTATGAAATCTGGATTCCTTTGCCAAGGCAATTGCACCAGTATTGTCACAAAAGATTTTCATTGGACCCGATGCACTAGGTATGACACCTAGATCGGGTATGAATTCCTTCATCCAGACTCCTTCATTTGTTGCTTCCGAAGAAGCTATGTACTCCGCTTCGCATGTAGATCCCGCCATGACGCTTTACTTAGAACTGCACCAACTGACAGATCCACCATTCAATAAAAATATGTATCCGGTTTGTGACTTAGAGTCATCCGGATTAGTGTTAAAGCTTGCATCAACGTAACCATTTACGATGAGCTCTTTGTCACCTCCATAAACGAGAAACATATCCTTAGTCCTTTTCAGGTATTTCAGGATGTTCTTGACCGCTGTCTAGTGATCCAGTCCTGGATTACTTTGGTACCTCCCTACTAAACTAATAGCAAGGTGCACATTAGGTCTGGTACCCAGCATTGCATACATGATATAACCTATGGCCGAAGCATAGGGAATGACTTTCATTTTCTCTCCATCTTCTGCAGTGGCCGGGCATTGAGTCTGACTCAACTTCACACCTTGTAACACAGGCAGAACCCTTTTTTGCTTGATCCATTTTGAACTTCTTCAAAACTTTATCAAGGTATGTTCTTTGTGAAATTCCAATTAAGCTTCTTGATCTATCTCTATAGATCTTGATTCCCAATATATAAGCAGCTTCACCGAGGTCTTCATTGAAAAATTCTTATTCAAGTATCCTTTTATGCTATTCAGAAATTCAGTATCATTTCCAATCAACAATATGTCATCCACATATAATATTAGAAATGCTACAGAGCTCCTGAAAGCACAAGTGCTCCCTGGGTGATTTTGGTAATTAATGTCTACATATCTCTTGTTGGACTAATGCTTTCATCTAGTATGCTTCAGATAAGTTCAACAATGGAGTGGCATGGACTAGAGGATGTGGAACCCTTTCGAGATAATAAGGACAAAGGATTGGCTCAAGCTCAAAGCTCAGGACTCTACATTTCTCATTTTAGTGATCCAAGATCACATTGAGTCCATAGGAAAGCCAATACTATTAAGAGGGGATGAGGTGTTGCTTAATGGCTTGCTTGCTCAAAGTGCTTAGTGATATGCTCCACAGTCCTCAACCACTTTATCATATCCACATATGTCCCAAAACAAAAGTCAAACTCGGCCCCACCAAAATATTCTATCCGGCACCACCGAGTTCTCTTGACATAGCCACTGCCAGAAACCCTAATCAATTCGGTCTCACCGAGATGGGATTGCAAACTCTCTGTTGCCTATTGAATTAATTTCGGTCTCATAGAAATATGAAATCGGTCCACCGAGTTTGCTTGGCCAACTCTCTGTTTAGCTTATTACCAAAATCGGTCCCACCGAGTTTGTGTAATCAGTCCAACCGAGATGAGGCTTTACCCTAACCCTAGCACATCGGTCCCACCGAGTTGATCATGTCGGTCCCACTGAAAATCCTAACGTTCACATTTTGAACTAAATCGGTCTGACTGAGTTTTATACTTCAGTCCCACCGAGTTTGGTGATTTGTGTGTAACGGCTAGATTTTGTGTGGAGGCTATATATACCCCCCACCCACTCTTCATTCATGGATAGAGCCATCAGAATATGCCTACACTTCCAACATACATTTTCTGAGAGAGAACCACCTACACTTGTGTTGAGGTCAAGATATTCCATTCCAACCACATAAGTCTTGATCTCTAGCCTTTCCCAAGTTGCTTTCCACTCAAATCATCTTTCTACCAAATCCAATCCTATGAGAGAGAGTTGAGTGTTGGGGAGACTATCATTTGAAGCACAAGATCAAGGAGTTCATCATCAACACGCCGTCTATTACCTTTTGGAGAGTGGTGTCTCCTATATTGGTTAGGTGTCACTTGGGAGCCTCCGTCAAGATTGTGGAGTTGAACCAAGGAATTTGTACGGGCAAGGAGATCGCCTACTTCGTGAAGATCTACCCTAGTGAGGCAAGTCCTTCGTGGGTGATGCCCATGGTGGGATAGACAAGGTTGCTTCTTTGTGGACCCTTCGTGGGTGGAGCCCTCCGTGGACTCGCACAACTGTTACCCTTCATGGGTTGAAGTCTCCACCAACGTGGATGTACGATAGCACCACCTATCGGAACCACGCCAAAAATCTCTGTGTCTCCAATTGCGTTTCACACTCTAATCCCATCCCTTTACATTCTTGCAACTTGCATGATTTACTTTCCGCTGCTCATATACTCTTATCATGCTTGCTTGATATGTATTATGAATGCTTAAACTTGTGCCAAAACTCCACTTCAACTTAAAGAATTTAAAAACTGCTACTTTTCTTGCTAAGAGTCTATTCACCCCCCTCTAGACACCTCTTCTCGATCCTTTCAATTGGTATTAGAGCTTTGGTCTCCATTGCTTTTGTTTAAACACCTTCGGAGGAATATGGATGAGTCTACGTTGGGGAGTATTAGACGTAGAGTGCCTATTCTTGATGGAGAGTACTTTCATGAGTGGAAAAAATGAGATGCTTGAGATTTTCAATGGATATCATTTGACCAAGTACATTACTACTCCTTGTGCTCGCATTGTTGATCCCTTGCATCCACACCCGATGAGGATCTTGACATGATTCACAACCTTAGAACTATTAATCTTATTACTAGAGGTTTGCCTAGAAATTTGCTTGGTTGCTTGCCTACTCTTGATTGTGCCTACACCATATGGAGATTCCTTGAGGAACGATTTCCAAACTATTCCTTGAAAAACTTAGATGAGATCCTTCATAAGTCTATTGCCTTGAGTAAGATGAGTTCCAATGATTCCAAATTTTGTGATTGTTTATTTGACCTTACAAATCTTACGAGTGCCAAAGGAGATGTTACAATCATTAGCAATATCATTTCCGAAGTCATTAGAATTCATAGAGATGAACATTGTTACGGTCATACTTCTAATGAATCACTCTCTCTCTAGGAATTGATCCACCACATGACGATGTTGAACATGGATACTACGATGAGGATGATGATAGTGACTATGATCTTGATGATGTGATGAGACACTTTGTTCTTATGGCCAATCTTCACGGCTACATGGCTGGGGGAAAGGAATGGGTCCTTGATAGTGGATGTACCGATCATATGACCGGAGACAAAGATATGTTTCGTGAGCTTGCTGAAAACTACGACCCTTGAAAGTATGTCACTTTCGGTGATAACTCAAAGGGTAAGGTGGTTGGCCTTGGTAAGGTGGCCATCTCACATGATAGCTCCATACAAAATGTTATGCTCGTTGAATCTCTTGGTTACAATTTACTTTCCGTATCTAGGCTTGCTGACTTTGGTTTCAACGTCCTATTTACTAAAGTAGTTTGCCAAGTGTTTCGTAGAGATAATCATAAAATGGTCTTTACCGGTACACACAGAGGTGATCTTTACATTGTTGATTTCACTAAAAAGGCTCAACCTAGAACTTGCCTAATTGCTAAATCCTTGAAAGGTTGGTTGTGGCATAGGAGGTTAGGTCATGTGGGCATGCGAAATCTTGATAAGCTTATTAAAGGTGAGCATATCCTTGGAGTAAAAAATGTTATATTTGACAAGGATAGACTTTGTAGTGCTTGTCAAGCAGGAAAACAAGCTGGAGGAAGCCACCCCATGAAGAACATTATGACCACGTGAAGACCGATCGAGCTACTTCATATGGATCTCTTTGGTCTCAATGCCTATAAGAGTCTCGGTGGTAACTCATTCTGTCTAGTTATAGTTGATGATTTTTCAAGATTTACGTGGGTGTTCTTTCTTGATGATAAATCACAGGTCCAAAAGATCTTCAAGAACTTCGCTAGAAAAGTCCAAAATCAATTTGAAGTGAAGATCAAGAAGGTTCGCAGAGACAACGGAACAGAGTTCAAGAACGCAAATGTGGATACCTTTCTTGACGAATAAGGGATTTCACATGAGTTCTCGACTACGTACATGCCTCAACAAAATGGAGTTGTTGAGAGGAAGAACTGAACTCTTATTGAGATGGCGAGGATGATGCTTGATGATTACAAGACTCCAAAACACTTTTGGGCGGAAGCCGTTTGAGACAGCTTGTCATGCAACAAATCGCTTGTATCTTCACAAGCTACTCGGCAAGACGGCATATGAGCTCCTCACCGGCAACAAACCCCAAGTTGGATACTTTTGAGTATTTGGCTCAAAATGTTACATTCTTAACAAGCATCATCGTTCTAAATTTTCTCCTAAATCTCACGAAGGTTTCCTACTTGGTTATGACTCCAACTCTCACACTTACCGTGTCTACAACAATTTCACCCGAAAGGTTGAAGAAACGGTAGATGTGAAGTTTGATGAATCTAACGGCTGGCAAGTAGAGCAATTGCCAATTGATGTAGGAGATAAAGATCCTTCGGAAGCAATACAAGACTTGTCTATTGGCAAGATTCGTCCAACGAAGGTGAAGGAGAGTACGTCGTCCATCCAAGTGGAGGCTTCCACCTCACGACAAGGTGAACCAAGAGTCGACATGAAGCATCCACGAGTGGGACACATAAAGCTGAAGAAAATGAGGAAGTACACCAAGATGAACCTCATCAACCTCCTTCTCCACCAAGACAAGAGAACAACAATGCCAAAAATCAATAAGGTCAAGAAAGAGGCCAAGAAGAAGGACAAGATGATGAAGAATATGTTCCACCCAGACTCAAGCAAAAGCTCCCACGAGTTCGAGCAAGAGTCTCAAGAGACCATACCATCGAGAAAATCTACAATGATATCCAAACCGGGAGAATCACTTGCTCTAAATATCGTTTGGCTAATTTTTGTGAACATTATTCATTCATCTCTAGTATTGAACCTATGAAGGTTGAAGAAGCATTGGAAGATCTGGATTGGATAAACGCCATGCATGAAGAGCTACACAACTTTGAGAGAAATCAAGTGTGGACATTGGTCAAGAAGCCCGACAACAACCATAACGTCATTGGTACCAAATGGGTGTTTCGCAATAAGTAAGACGAAGATGGTCAAATCGTCCGCAACAAAGCTCGTCTCGTCGCCCAAGGCTACACTCAAGTCGAAGGTATGGACTACGGTGAGACATATGCCCCTGTTGCTAGACTTGAGTCCATCCGCATCTTGCTTGCCTATGCTAATCACCATGATATCACTTTATACCAAATGGACATTAAAAGTGCTTTTCTAAATGGTGAAATTGAGGAGGAAGTTTATGTTAAACAACCTCCCGGCTTTGTCAATCCTAAGAAACCCGATCATGTTTACAAACTTCACAAAGCTCTTTACGGTCTTAAACAAGCTCCTAGAGCATGGTATAAATGCTTGACCAAGTTCCTTATTGAGAAAGGATTTGAGATTGGAAAGATAGATTCTACTCTTATTACTAAAAGGGTTAATGGTGAATTATTTGTATGCCAAATTTATGTTGATGATATCATATCTGGTTCAACTAACCCTCATTTTAGTGAGAAGTTTGGAAAGCTAATGTCGGAGAGGTTTGAGATGTCTATGATGAGTGAACTCAAGTTCTTTCTTGGTTTGCAAATCAAGAAAACTAAGGAAGGCACCTTTGTTTCTCAAACAAAGTACACCAAGGACTTATTCAAGAAGTTCAACATGCAAGAAAGCAAAGGTATGAAAACTCCCATGCTAACTAGTGGACATCTTGATTTGACCAAGGATGGCAAATCGGTTGACCAAAAGGTTTACCGCTCTATGATTGGTTCATTGTTATATCTATGTGCCTCCCGTCCCGATATCATGCTAAGTGTGTGCATGTGTGCTCGATATCAAGCGGCCCCTAAAGAATGTCATTTTAAGGCTTTGAAAAGGATAGTGAGATACTTAATACATACACCAAATTTTGGCATTTGGTATCCTAAGAGGTCCTCTTTTGATCTTGTTGGCTATTCCGATTCGGACTATGCTGGAGACAAGGTTGATAGAAAGTCCACTTCGGGTACTTGTCAATTTCTTGGTAGATCTCCTGTGTCTTGGTCTTCCAAGAAACAAAACTCGGTATCCTTATCCACTGCTGAAGCGGAATACATTGATGCCGGTTCATGTTGTGCTCAATTACTTTGGATGACCCAAACTCTTAAAGACTATGGGATCAACGTGAAACATGTTCCATTGCTTTGTGACAATGAAAGTGCTATTAAGATTGCTCACAATCCCGTGCAACATTCTCGAACTAAGCATATTGAAGTTCTTCATCATTTCATTCGAGATCATGTTGCTAAAGGGGACATTGATCTTAAACATGTTTGTACCGATAAGCAATTGGCGGATATATTCACCAAACCTCTTGATGAGAAAGTATTTTGCCGTTTGAGAGGTGAATTGAACATCATTGATGCTTCAAATTTGGAGTAGGAACTCCATTTGGATACATGCAAGGCATGAATCTATGACTAATCCTTGATATTTCTCTTATGATGATATTCATATGTCTTGGATATATTTGCACCCTTGCATGTTATCTAACCCTTGTAGTTACTTGGATGAATCTAAATCCATGAGATTGCAACTCACTCACATCTTGAGCAATCTCTACATCACCAAGTCTCTACTCCATGGTGGTTGAAGAGAAGGAAGCATGAAATCCCTCAACATATCCTTTGACAAATTTTATATATCAAATTTCATTTAGTATCAAACTCCATCATTGTCATTTTGGATACACAAGTGCTCTTCCTTGATAAACTAACCCATGTAGGTAGATGAACTCAACTCCAAGTGGTGCTCCCAACCATTCTTATGCTACATCAACCTTGAGCACCCCACGCAAGTTCATCTACATGATCAAGATCAACACCACAACCCAAGCCATGTCATTCCATCTTAGAGAAGACTTACCTCAAGTCATAGGTCAAAGCAACTCAACATGATGTGAATACATCAAATGCTTAAACAAAAAATGGTAACCCCATTTTGAGCTCAAACGATGAGTATGACTTATGATCCTTAGTTAATATACTCTAACATAGGTGACTTTGTCACCGCCCAATTCTAGATGAAGTTCTCTAGTGTTTCTTTGAGTTTTTGCATTTTGCCCTTTGCATATTTATTCCCCTTTCCTTTATCAAAAAAACTTCATCTAGATTTTCTTTTCTTTGTTTTGTTCTGCATTCCCTGCATCCAATTCATTGCAAATCCTTCAGTTAATTCCTTGCAAATCTTTGTGAGATCCTATTTGCCTAGTGAGCTGAGGTGACAAGTGTTCTCTCTGTGTTGAACTCAGTCATACCGATCTGTTGCTTCCGGTCACACCGAACCAATTCGGTACCACCGAAGACTACAACTCGGTATCACCGATTTCACTACAGAGAAGACAATTTGCCATATGTTCATGTAGTTTTATTCTAGCTCCACTCGATGATTCTTGTCCTCTACCAGCATCACAATCTATATGCTGCTTTGCTCTGTGACTCAAGGACCAAACCTATTTTGACTCACACTCCAGAAGATTCCTTCTTGGAAATTGATGTCAAAGGGGGAGAGATATCACATCAAAGCTTATCCTCTTCAAAGGGGGAGAGTGATAAAAAGGGAGAGAGAGGTAATCACCTCAAAGGCCACAGATACTTGGTGTTCAAGAGGAGAGAAGTCACATGTCTTTAAGAGGGGAAATACATGTCTATGTTTATGTTTATGATCTATTTTTTGCTCTGATTTTGGTTCCCTATGTTCTCCAATTATCCAGTATAAGATTCAGGGGGAGAAATACTGCTAGGGAAGGAAATCTTTGAATTCATTGCATATCTTTATCTTTTGGGGACATGTCTACATCAAATAGAGTACTCAGTACTCACTCTCTACATGTCATCCCAATCTTGGTACTCTTATGGTTTCTTTTGGTTGCTCTAGCTTGTACATGTACCTATGTTATCTAACCTTGTTTACTCAGGTTCATCTCCTTCTAAGCCAACTCAAGACCACAAGGTAAGTGTATGCATCACACTCATGTGCATGAGGATTTCTTGCTGATGTACATATTGTTTGCAAGAAAGACTCATGAGCATGTAGGTACATTTCCTATATTCACATCTTTTGCTCTGATGCATATAGCCAAGATACATGTAATACATTGCTTACTCTATCATGCTTATGCATTCACATGCCCTTATATTCCATATTTACATGATTGCATACATATAGGGGGAGCCTATGCATGTTACATGTGTTTCCAAAGCTTTACTTGCTATTTTCTATATCTTTATCTAAAGCTTTGATGTATGTTGTCATCAATTACCAAAAAGGGGGAGATTGAAAGCACAAGTGCTCCCTGGGTGATTTTGGTAATTAATGTCAACATATCTCTTGTTGGACTAATGCTTTCATCTAGTACGTTTCAGATAAGTTCAACAACGGAGTGGCATGGACTAGAGGATGTGGAACCCTTTCGAGATGATAAGGACAAAGGATTGGCTCAAGCTCAAAGCTCGGGACTCTACATTTTTCATTTTAGTGATCCAAGATCACATTGAGTCCATAGGAAAGCCAATACTATTAAGAGGGGATGAGGTGTTGCTTAATGGCTTGCTTGCTCAAAGTGCTTAGTGATATGCTCCACAGTCCTCAACCACTTTCTCACATCCACATATGTCCCAAACCAAAAGTCAAACTCGGCCCAACCGAAATCTTCTACCCGGCGCCACCAAGTTCTCTTGACATAGCCACTACTAGTAACCCTAATCAATTCGGTCTCACCGATGGGATCTTGGTCTCACCGAGATGGGCTTGCAACCTCTCAGTTGCCTATTGCATTAATTTCGGTCTCACAGAAATATGAAATCGGTCCCACCGAGTTTGCTTGGCCAACTCTCTGTTTAGCTTATTACCAAAATCGGTTCCACGGAGTTTGTGTAATCGGTCCAACCGAGATGAGGCTTTACCCTAACCCTAGCACATCAGCCCCACCGAGTTGATCATGTCGGTCCCACCGAAAATCCTAATGTTCACATTTTGAACTAAATCGGTCCGACCGAGTTTTATACTTCGGCCCCACCGAGTTTGGTGATTTGTGTGTAACGGTTAGATTTTGTGTGGAGGCTATATATACCCCTCCACCCACTCTTCATTCATGGAGAGAGCCATCAGAATATGCCTACACTTCCAACATACATTTTCTGAGAGAGAACCACCTACACTTGTGTTGAGGTCAAGATATTCCATTCCAACCACATAAATCTTGATATCTAGCCTTTCCCAAGTTGCTTTCCACTCAAATCATCTTTCTACCAAATCCAATCCTATGAGAGAGAGTTGAGTGTTGGGGAGACTATCATTTGAAGCACAAGAGCAAGGAGTTCATCATCAACACACCGTCTATTACCTTTTGGAGAGTGGTGTCTCCTAGATTGGTTAGGTGTCACTTGGGAGCCTCCGTCAAGATTATGGAGTTGAACCAAGGAGTTTGTAAGGGCAAGGACATCTCCTACTTCGTGAAGATCTACCCTAGTGAGGCAAGTCCTTCGTGGGCGATGGCTATGGTGGGATAGACAAGGTTGCTTCTTCGTGGACCCTTCTTGGGTGGAGCCCTCTGTGGACTCGCGCAACTGTTACCCTTCATGGGTTGAAGTCTCCATCAACGTGGATGTACGATAGCACCACCTATCGGAACCACGCCAAAAATCTCTATGTCTCCAATTGCGTTTGCACACTCCAATCCCATCCCTTTACATTCTTGCAACTTGCATGATTTACTTTCCGCTGATCATATACTCTTATCATTCTTGCTTGATATGTATTATCAATGTTTAAACTTGTGCCAAAACTCCACTTCAACTTAAAGAATTTAAAAACTGCAACTTTTCTTGCTAAGAGTCTATTCACACCCTCTAGACACCTCTTCTCGATCCTTTCAGCTCCCACTTGATAACCCACAATTATAGGGGATCGCAATAGTTTTCGAGGGTAAAGTATTCAACCCAAATTTATTGATTCGACACAAGGGGAGCCAAAGAATACTCTCAAGTATTAGCATTTGAGTTGTCAGTTCAACCACACCTGGAAACTTAATATCTGCAGCAAAGTATTTAGTAGCAAAGTAATATGATAGTAGTGATAACGGTAGCAAAAGGTAATAGTAGTAAAAGTAATGTTTTTGGTATTTTGTAGTGATGATAGCAATAGCAACGGAAAAGTAAATAAGCGAAGAACAATATATGGAAAGCTTGTAGGCAATGGATCAGTGATGGACAATTATGCCGGATGCGGTTAATCATGTAACAGTCATAACCTAGGGTGACACAGAACTAGCTCCAGTTCATTGATATAATGTAGGCATGTATTCCGAATATAGTCATACGTGCTTATGGAAAAGAACTTGCATGACATCTTTTGTCCTACCCTCCCGTGGCAGTGGGGTCCTTTCGGAAACTAAGGGATATTAAGGCCTCCTTTTAATAGAGTACCGGAACAAAGCATTAACACATAGTGAATACATGAACTCCTCAAACTACGGTCATCACCGGTAAGTATCCCGATTATTGTCACTTCGGGGTTAACGGATCATAACACATAATAGGTGACTATAGACTTGCAAGATAGGATCAAGAACACTCATATATTGATTAAAACATAATAGGTTCAGATCTGAAATCATGGCACTCGGGCCCTAGTGACTAGTATTAAGCATAGCAAAGTCATAGCAACATCAATCTCAGAACATAGTGGACACTAGGGATCACGACCCTAACAAAACTAACTCGATTACATGATAGATCTCATCCATCCCATCATCGTCCAGCAAGCCTACGATGGAATTACTCACTCACGGCAGTGAGCATCATGAAATTGGTGATGGAGGATGGTTGATGATGACGATGGCGACATATTCCCCTCTCCGGAGCCCCGAACAGACTCCAGATCAGCCCTCCCGAGAGGTTTTAGGGCTTGGCGGAGGCTCCGTGTCGTAAAACGCGATGATTTATTCTCTCTAATTTTTTTCTCCCCGAAACTCAATATATGGAGGTGGAGTTGGAGTCGGAGAGGCAACAGGGGGCCCACGAGGTAGGGGGCGCGCCCCCCACCCTCGTGGCAAGGTGGTGGGCCCCCTGGCCTTCATCTTTTGTAGGTATTTTTCTTATTTTCTAAAAAGTGGCTCCGTGAAGTTTCAGGTCATTCCGAGAACGTTTGCTCCTGCACATAAATAACACCATGGTAATTTTGCTGAAAACAATGTCAGTCCGGGTTAGTTCCATTCAAATCATGCAAGTTAGAGTCCAAAACATGGGCAAAAGTGTTTGGAAAAGTAGATACGTTGGAGACGTATCAACTCCCCCAAGCTTAAACCTTTGCTTGTCCACAAGCAATTCAGTTGATAAACTAAAAGTGATAAAGAAAAACTTTTACAAACTCTGTTTGCTCTTGTTGTTGTAAATATGTAAAGCCAGCATTCAAGTTTTCAGCAAAGATTATAACTAACCACATTCGGAATAACGCATAGGTCTCAAGTTTACTCATATCAATAGCATAATCAACTAGCGAGCCATAATAATAAATCTCGAATGACAACACTTTCTCAAAACAATCATAATATGATATAACAAGATGGTATCTCGCTAGCCCTTTCTGAGACCGCAAAACATAAATGCAGAGCACCTTTAAAGACCAAGGACTGACTAGACATTGTAATTCATGGTAAAAGAGATCCAGTCAAGTCATACTCAATGTAAACTAACAGTAATGAATGCAAATGACAGTGGTGTTCTCCAACTGGTGCTTTTTAATAAGAGGATGATGACTCAACATAAAAGTAAATAGATAGGCCCTTCGTAGAGGGAAGCGGGGATTTGTAGAGGTGCCAGAGCTTGGTTTTGAAATAGAGGTGAATAATATTTTGAGCGGTATACTTTCATTTTCAACATAACAACCAAGAGATGGCGATACTTCCATGCTACACACATTATAGGCAGTTCCCAAACAGAATGGTAAAGTTTATACTCCCCCTTCCACCAACAAGCATCAATCCATGGCTTGCTCGAAACAACGAGTGCCTCCAACTAACAAGAGTCCCAGGGGGAGTTTTGTTTGCAATTATTTTGATTTAGTTTGCATAAAGCATGGGACTGGGCATCCCGGTGACCAGCCATTTATCTCGTGAGTGAGGAGCGGAGTCCACTCCTCTTGAGAATAACCCGCCTAACATGGAAGATACAGCCAACCCTAGTTGATACATGAGCTATTCGAGCATACAAAACAGGATATTTATTTGAAGGTTTAGAGTTTGGCACATACAAATTTACTTGGAACGGCAGGTAGATACCGTATATAGGTAGGTATGGTGGACTCATGTGGAATAACTTTGGGGTTTAAGGGATTGGATGCACAAGTAGTATTCGCACTTAGTACAGGTGAATGCTAGCAAAAGACTGGGAAGCGACCAGCTAGAGAGCGACAACAGTCATGAACATGCATTAAAATTAATCAACACCGAATGCAAGCATGAGTAGGATATAATCCACCATGAACATAAATATCGTGAAGGATATGTTGATTTTGTTTCAACTACATGCGTGAACATGTGCCAAGTCAAGTCACTTAAATCATTCAGAGGAGGATACCACCCTATCATACCACATCATAACCATTTTAATAGCATGTTGGCACGCAAGGTAAACCATTATAACTCATAGCTAATCAAGCATGGCATAAGAAACTATGATCTCTAGTTGTCATTGCAAACATGTTTATTCATAATAGGCCGAATCAGGAACGATGAACTAATCATATTTACAAAAACAAAAGAGGTCTTGTTCATACCAGCTTTTCTCATCTCAGTCAGTCCATCATATATCATCATAATTTCCTTTCACTTGCACGACCGAATAGTGTGAATAATAATAATAGTGCACGTGCATTGGACTAAGCTGGAATCTGCAAGCATTCAATAGACAGGAGAAGACAAGGCAACATGGGCTCTTTTGTCAGATAAACAATAATGCATATAAGAGCCACTTCAACAATTTAATTATGGTCTTCTCCTATCGACCCCCAAAGAAAAGAAAAGAAATAAAACTTATTTACACGGGAAAGCTCCCAACAAGCAAAAGAAGAACAGGAAATATTTTTGGCTTTTCTTTTTAATTACTACTACAAGCATGGAAATTAAACTAACTAAAAGCTACAACTAATAATTTTGTTTTGTTTTTCTTAAGGTTTATTTAAACACACAAGAAGAAAGCATAAAAAGGAAATTAAACTAGCATGGATGATACAATGAAAAAGTATGAGCACCGAGATCTAGCAATGAGTGTGTGCGCATAAATGTAATGTCGGTGAGAAATACGTACTCCCCCAAGCTTAGGCTTTTGGCCTAAGTTGGTCTATGGCCACGGCTGGCCTAGCGGATATCCATAATAGTAGTTAGGGTCGTACTGCGATGCAGCGGCTATCGCCTGTTGAGCTGCAGTGTGGCGACGAGCGGCCTCCTCTCTCCTCTCGTACTCATCTGCCTCCTCTCTGGTAATAGTATATCCTCCTCTTGCCTGATAATCAAAGAAGGCAGGGGCAGGGAGAGTAATATGGACAGCACGGCGTCTGTCAAAGATTAGTCGATATTGGAGAGGTGATTCATTCCTCTCAACAAACTAGTGATGAACTATAGCATTAAAGTCTAGGTAAGCAGGTGGTAATTCAATATCATCTTTGCGTATGTCTATACCATGAAAATTAGCTATGCGGGTTGCATAAATTCCTCCAAAGAAATCTCCATTATATCTATTAAGGTGCAACCTACGTGCAACAATGGCTCCCAAATTATATGATTTGTCTCCTAACACAACACACCTAAGAATACTAAGATCAGGGACACACATGTGACATGCCTCATCTTTACCATTAATGCATCTACCTATGAAGAGAGCAAAATAATGTATAGCAGGAAAGTGAATGCTCCCTATGGTAGCTTGTGTAATATCTCTAGATTCTCCCACAGTTATTCTAGCAAGAAAATCTCTAAATTCATATTTGCGAGGATCCCTTATACTACCCCATTGTGGAATTTTGCAAGCAGTGGTAAGATCCTCTAAGTCCATAGTGTAAGATTTATCATAAAGATCAAACAGGACAGTTGGAGAATTACGTGAAGTTGAAAACTCAAACCTCCTCACAAAGGTACTGGTGAGATAGTGATACTGGCTGCACTTCTCTTCCTCGAAGCTCACAAGATCAGCGTTACGCAAATATGCGTTAAATTCTTCCTTAATTCCCGCTCGATCCATAAAGTTCTCAGAAGGCCATTCACAAGGACGCACTGGAGCGTCTCTTGGTGGATCTTCATCAGCATCACGCATTGCAAGCCTGTGTCCTTGTTTCCTTGAAGAACCACCTTGGAACATTTTCCTAAGCATATTTCTTCCTCTGAAAAATTCTGAAATTTTTAGTAACTTCAAAATAAAAGTAAACCAAACTCAATAATATTGTTAGCAACTACTCCTACAAGTGCCTAGAGCCTATATCATGCATTAAAACTACTTTTGACCATATAAATTTGACATGCAAGCTCAAGAACAAGGTCACCTAAGCAGCAAAAATTTGCAATGAATAAAGCACTAGAACAAAAACTAATTGGACCAATGGAGGAGTCACATACCAAGGAACAATCTGCCCAAGCAGTTTTGTGAGAGGTGCTTTGAGCAAGGAGATCGAAAATGGCAGCAAAACGAGCTTGGAGTCGGGTTTGAGCTGGATATTCGTGTTTGTGGGAGGAAGAAGAAGTGTATGGGTGAAAGGATAAGTGGAGGGGGCCCACCGTGGGCCCACGAGGCAGAGGGCGTGCCCTAGAGGGGTGGGTGCGCCCTCCACACTCGTGGGCAGGTGGTTGACCCCCCTGGTGTGTTCTCAGTTCCATAAATCCTCAAATATTCTAGAAAAATCATATTTAAATTTCAGGTCATTTGGAGAACTTTTATTTTCGAGGTATTTTTATATTGCATGGATAATCAGATAACAGACAGAAAAATATTTATTTTTATTTTATTTAATATAAATAATAGAAAGTAAAAGTGGGGTACAGAAGGTTGTGCCTTCTAGTTTCATCCACCTCATGATCATCAAAAGGAATCCTCTAATAAGGTTGATCAAGTCTTGTTAACGAACTCATTCCGAATAACATGGAACCGGAGAAATTTCAAATAACACTATGTTACCTCAACGGGGATATGCACGTCCCCAATAATAAGAATATCATATTTCTTCTTGACAGTAGGAAGAGAAAATTCAAAACCTCCAAATATAATCGATGGAATTTTTCCAATAGAGTTGATACTATGAACTTTAGGTTGTTTCCTCGGAAAGTGTACCGTATGCTCATTACCATTAACATGAAAAGTGACATTGCCTTTAGTGCAGTCAATAACAGCCCCTGCAGTATTCAAAAAGGGTCTTCCAAGAAAAATAGACATACTATCGTCCTCGGGAATATCAAGAATAACAAAGTCTGTTAAAATAGTAACATTTGCAACTACAACAGGCACATCCTCACAAATACCGACAGGTATAGCAGTTGATTTATCAGCCATTTGCAAAGATATTTCAGTGGATGTCATCTTATTCAAATCAAGTCTGCGATATAAAGAGAGAGGCATAACACTAACACTGGCTCCAAGATCACATAAAGGAGTTTTAACATAGTTTCTTTTAATGGAGCATGGTATAGTGGGTACACCGGCATCTCCAAGTTTCTTTGGTATTCCACCCTTAAAAGTATAATTAGCAAGCATGGTGGAAATTTCAGCTTCCGGTATCTTTCTTTTATTTGTAATTATATATTTCATGTACTTAGCATAAGGATTGGTTTTAAGCATATCAGTTAATCACATACGCAAAAAGATAGGTCTAATCATTTCAGCAAAGCGCTCAAAATCCTCATCATCCTTTTTCTTGGATGGTTTGGGAGGAAAAGGCATGGGTTTCTGAACCCACGGTTCTCTTTCTTTACCATGTTTCCTAGCAACAAAATCTTTCTTATCATAACGTTGATTCTTTGATTGTGGGTTATCAAGATCAACAACATGTTTAATTTCTATGACATTATCATTACTAGGTTGAGCATCATCATGAACATTATCACTAACATTATCACTAGTTTCAGGTTCATTACTAGATTGAGTTTCAGCATCAGAAATAGAAATATCATTTGGATTCTCAGGTGTTTCAACAATAGGATCACTAGAATCATGCAAAGTCCTATCATTTTTCTTTTTCTTCTTTTCAGAAGAACTAGGTGCATCTATTTTATATCTCTAAGAATCTTGTTCAATTCTCTTAGGGTGGCCTTCAGGATACAAAGGTTCCTGTGTCATTTTACCAGTTCTAGTAGCCACTCTAACAACATTATAATTATCTTTACTATTCAATTCATTGAGCAAATCATTTTGAGCTTTAAGTACTTGTTCTACTTGAGTGGTAACCATAGAAGCATGTTTACTAATAAGTTTAAGTTCACCTTTAACATTAGCCATATAATCACCCAAGTGTTCAAGCATATTTGAATTGTATTTCAATTTTCTACCAAAATAAGCATTAAAATCTTCTTGCTTAGCCATAGATTTATCAAACTCATCTAAGCATGGGCTAGCAAATTTAGTAAATGGGATTTCAGCTTTATCATATCTATAGAGAGAATTTACCTTTACTACCTGTGTCGGGTTATCAAGACCATCCGTTTCTTCAATAGGTAAAGGATTAAGATTATGTGTTTCGTCAACAGGCGGTAAATTAAGACCATGTATTTCTTCAATAGGAGGTAAATTCTTAACATCTTCAGCTTTAATACCTTTTTCTTTCATAGATTTCTTTGCCTCTTGCATATCTTCAGGACTGAGAAAAAGAATACCCCTCTTCTTCGGAGTTGGTTTAGGAATAGGCTCATGAATTGGCTCTGGAGGTGCCCAATTATTTTCATTTGTCAACATATTGTTCAATAGAATTTCAGCTTCATCCGGTGTTCTTTCCCTGAAAACAAAACCAGCACAACTATCCAGGTAATATCTGGAGGCATCGGTTAGTCCATTATAAAAGATATCAAGTATTTCATTTTTCTTAAGAGGATGATCAGGCAAAGCATTAAGTAATTGGAGAAGCCTCCCCCAAGCTTGTGGGAGACTCTCTTCTTCAATTTGCACAAAATTATATATATCCCTTAAAGCAGCTTGTTTCTTATGAGCAGGGAAATATTTAGCAAAGTAATAAATCATATCCTGGGGACTACACACACAACCAGGATCAAGAGAATTAAACCATATCTTAGCATCACCCTTTAATGAGAACGAAAATATTTTAAGGATGTAAAAGTAGCGAGTTCTCTCATCTTTAGTGAACAGGGTGGCTATAACATTCAACTTAGTAAGATGTGCCACAACAGTTTCAGATTCATAACCATGAAAAGGATCAGATTCAACCAAAGTAATTATATCAGGATCAACAGAGAATTCGTAATCCTTATCAGTAACAAAGATAAGTGAAGTAGCAAAAGCAGGGTCAGGTTTCATTCTAGCATTTAGAGATTGCTTACTCCATTTAGCTAATAACCTTTTGAGTTCATTTCTATTTTTGCAAGCTAAAATAGCTAAAGAAGCTTCTTGATCAAAAACATAACCCTTAGGAATAACAAGTGATTCTTCAACATCACTTTCATCAGTATCATCAGATTCAATATTTTCAATCTATCTAGCCCTAGCAAGTTGTTCATCAAGAAAATCACTAAGTGGCATAGTAGTATCAGGCATAGAGGTAGTTTCATCATAAGTATCATGCATAGCAGAAGTGGCATCATCAAGAACATGCGACATATCAGAACAAATAGCAGAAGCAGGTATAGGTGTCGCAAACTTACTCATAACAGAAGGTGAATCAAGTGCAGAGCTAGATGGCAGTTCCTTACCTCCCCTCGTAGTTGAGGGATAGATCTTGGTTTTCAGATCTCTTAAGTTCTTCATAATGATAAGCAGATATATATCCCAAGTGACTCAAAGAATAGAGCTATGCTCACCGGCAACGGCGCCAGAAAATAGTCTTGATAACCCACAAGTATAGGGGATCGCAACAGTTTTCGAGGGTAAAGTATTCAACCCAAATTTATTGATTCGACACATGGGGAGCCAAAGAATACTCTCAAGTATTAGCAGCTGAGTTGTCAATTCAACCACACCTGGAAACTTAATATCTGCAGCAAAGTATTTAGTAGCAAAGTAATATGATAGTAGTGATAACGGTAGCAAAAGGTAATAGTAGTAAAAGTAATGTTTTTGGTATTTTGTAGTGATGATAGCAATAGCAACGGAAAAGTAAATAAGCGAAGAACAATACATGGAAAGCTTGTAGGCAATGGATCAGTGATGGAGAATTATGCCGGATGCGGTTCATCATGTAACAATCATAACCTAGGGTGACACAGAACTAGCTCCAGTTCATTGATATAATGTAGGCGTGTATTCCGAATATAGTCATACGTGCTTATGGAAAAGAACTTGCATGACATCTTTTGTCCTACCCTCCCGTGGCAGCGGGGTCCTTTCGGAAACTAAGGGATATTAAGGCCTCCTTTTAATAGAGTACCGGAACAAAGCATTAACACATAGTGAATACATGAACTCCTCAAACTACGGTTATCACCGGTAAGTATCCCGATTATTGTCACTTCGGGGTTAACGGATCATAACACATAATAGGTGACTATAGACTTGCAAGATAGGATCAAGAACACTCATATATTGATGAAAATATAATAGGTTCAGATATGAAAGCATGGCACTCGGGCCCTAGTGACAAGCATTAAGCATAGCAAAGTCATAGCAACATCAATCTCAGAACATAGTGGACACTAGGGATCAAACCCTAACAAAACTAACTCGATTACATGATAGATCTCATCCAACCTATCACCGCGCAGCAAGCCTACGATGGAATTACTCACGCACGGCGGTGAGCATCATGAAATTGATGATGGAGGATGGTTGATGATGACGATGGCGATGGATTCCCCTCTCCGGAGCCCCGAATGGACTCTAGATCAGCCCTCCCGAGAGGTTTTAGGGCTTGGCGGCGGCTCCGTATCGTAAAACTCGATGATTTCTTCTCTCTGATTTTTTTCTCCTCGAAACTCAATATATGGAGGTGTAGTTGGAGTCGGAGAGGCAACAGGGGCCCACGAGGTAGGGGGCGCGCCCTAGGTGCGTCCCACACCCTCGTGGCAAGGTGGTGGGCCCCCTGGCCTTCATCTTTTGCAGGTATTTTTCTTATTTTCTGAAAAGTGGCTCCGTGAAGTTTCAGGTCATTCCGAGAACATTTGCTCCTGCACATAAATAACACAATGGTAATTTTGCTGAAAACAGCGTCAGTCCGGGTTAGTTCCAGTCAAATCATGCAAGTTAGAGTCCAAAATAAGGGCAAAAGTGTTTGGAAAAGTAGATACGTTGGAGATGTATCACCACTCACTTTATTGTAAATACAGGCTTCTCCAAAAGTCTGTATAAAACCATATGGAAAATTTTGTTTTTGCTACTCTAGATTTTGCCAATTTTCCTTATGCCACTCTAGATTTTGACATTTCACTTTTGCCACTCTTAGTTTTTGACAATTATCTGAATTGCCATTCTGGTGGCAAAAGCAAAAATTTCGGAGTGGCAATTGTGATACATTTCAAAAGCTAAGAGTGGCAAAAATGAAATAAAATTATTCTGCTTTTGCCACGGAATGGCAATTGTGATAATTGTCAAAAGCTAAGAGTGGCAAAAGTGAAATGTCAAAATCTAGAATGGTATAAGGAAAATTGGCAAAATCTAGAATGGCAAAAACAAAATTTTCCCAAAACCATATGCTTTGATCGCACTATCAAATCATATATTCCAACTCCGAGATGCTTGCACCAGTCCATAAATGGATTTCTGGAGCTTACACACTTTGTTAGCACCTTTTGGATTGACAAAACCTTCTGGTTGCATCATATACAACTCTTCTTTATGATATCCATTAAGAATGCAGTTTTGACATCCATTTGCCAAATTTCATAATCATGAAATGCGGCAATTGCTAACATGATTCGGACGGACTTAAGCTTTGCTACGGGTGAGAAGGTCTCATCGTAGTCAACTCCTTGAACTTGTCGAAAACCTTTCGCAACAAGTCGAGCTTTGTAGATAGTAACATTACTGTCAGCGTCAGTCTTCTTCTTGAAAATCCATTTATTCTCTATGGCTTGCCGATCATCGGGCAAGTCAACCAAAGTCTGCACTTTATTCTCATACATGGATCCCATCTCATATTTCATGGCCTCAACCCATTTTGCGGAATTTGGGCTCATCATCGCTTCCTCATAGTTCGTAGGTTCGTCATGGTCAAGTAACATGACCTCCAGAATAGGATTACCGTACCACTCTGGTGCGGATCTTACTCTGGTTGACGTACGAGGTTCGGTAGTAATTTGATCGGAAGTTTCATGATCATCATCATTAGCTTCCTCACTAATTGGTGTAGGAATTACTGGAACTGACTTCTGTGGTGAACTACTTTCCAATAAGGGAGCAGGTACAATTACCTCATCAAGTTCTACTTTCCTCCCACTCACTTCTTTCGAGAAAAAACTCCTTCTCTAGAAAGGATCCATTCTTAGCAACGAATATCTTGCCTTTGGATCTGTGATAGAAGGTGTACCCAACAGTCTCCTTTGGGTATCCTATGAAGACATATTTCTCCGATTTGGGTTCGAGCTTATCAGGTTGAAGCTTTTTCATATAAGCATCGCAGCCCCAAACTTTAAGAAACGACAACTTGGGTTTCTTGCCAAACCACAATTCATATGGTGTCGTATCAACGGATTTCAATGGTGCCTTATTTAACGAGAATAGAGCCGTCTCTAAAGCATAACTCAAAACGATAGCAGTAAATTAGTAAGAGACATCATAGATCGCACCATATCTAATAAAGTGCGGTTATGACGTTCGGACACACCATTACGCTGCGGTGTTCTAGGTGGCGTGAGTTGCGAAACTATTCTGCATTGTTTCAAATGAAGACCAAACTCATAACTCAAATATTCACCTCCACGATCATATCGCAGAAATTTATTTTTCTTGTTACGATGATTTTCCACTTCACTCTGAAATTCTTTGAACTTTTCAAATGTTTTAGACTTATGTTTCATCAAGTAGACATACCCATATCTCCTCAAATCATCTGTGAAGGTCAAAAAATAACGATACCTGCCATGAGCATCAACACTCATCGGACCACATACATCATTATGTATTATTTCCAATGAGTCTGTTGCTCGTTCCATTGTTCTGGAGAACGGAGTTTTAGTCATCTTGGCCGCGAGGCATGGTTCGCAAGCATCAAGTGATTCATAATCAAGTCATTCCAAAAGCCCATCAGCATGGAGTTTCTTCATGCGGTTTACACCAATATGACATAAACGGCAGTGCCACCAATAAATTGCACTATCATTATTAAACTTATATCTTTTGGCTTCAATACTATGAATATGTGTATCACTACTATCAAGATTTAGTAAAAATAGACCACTCATCAAGGGTGCATTACCATAAAAGATATTACTCATATAAATAGAACAACCATTATTCTCCGATTTAAATGAATAACCGTCTCGCATCAAACAAGATCCAGATATAATGTTCATGCTTAACGCTAGCACCAAATAACAATTATCCAAGTCTAAAACTAATCCCGAAGGTAGATGTAGAGGTACGTAGCGTGCTAGCGGTGATCACATCGACTTTGGAACAATTTCCCACGCGCATCGTCACCTCGTTCTTAGCCAATCTTCGCTTAACTTGTTTTTGTAGGGCATGTTGTGATGTGATATGGTCAAGACGTGATGAGATATAAATTTTTGTATGAGATGATCATGTTTTGTGTAACACCCATGATGCGGCTATATCTCCCACGTGTCGGAGCACGACTTAGAGGCATAACCGCATAGTAGGCATGTCGCAAGAGGGGTAATCTTTACACATCCCATGTACTGAATAAGAAAGGGATAAAGAGTTGGCTTACAATCGCCACTTCACAAAATACATAAATATAGCATTGCATCATCCAGAATACAATCAAGGCCCGACCACAGAACCAAATAAAGAAAGACAACCCCTAATGCTAGATCCCCGATCGCCCCAACTGGGCTCCACTACTGATAAACTGGAAACGAAACAACACAATGAACACGATCTTCTTCGAGCTCCTCCTTGAGCTCGGTTGCGTCACCTGCACGGTATCATCAGCACCTGCAACTGGTTTTGGAAGTAATATGTGAGTCATGGGGACTCGGCAATCTCACACCCTCGCGATCAAGACTATTTAAGCTTATGGGTAGAAAAGGTAGTGAGGTGGAGCTGCAGCAAGCACTAGCATATATGGTCGCTAACTTACGCAAATGAGAGCGAGGAGAAGCAAAGCACGGTCGTGAACTAGAAGTGATCAAGAAGTGATCCTGAAACTACTTACGTTCAAACATAACTCCAAAACCGTGTTCACTTCCCGGACTCCGCCGGAAAGAGACCATCACGGCTACACACGCAGTTGATGCATTTTAAATAAGTTAAGTGTCAAGTTCTCTACAATCAGATATTAACAAATTCCCATCTGCCTATAACCACGGGCACAACTTTCAAAAGTTCAAAACCCTGCAGGGTTGTCCCAACTTAGCCCATCACAAGCTCTCATGGTCAATGAAGGATATTCCTTCTCCCAGGAAGACCCGATCAGACTCAGAATCCTGATTACAAGACATTTCGACAATGTTAAAACAAGACCACCAAAGCCGCCTGAATGTGCCGACAAATCCCGATAGGAGCTGCACATATCTCGTTCTCAGGGCACACCGGATGAGCAATCCGTACAACTAAAACCGACCCTCAAGTTTCCCCAAGGTGGCGCTGCAAGGGGCTCTAGTTCGGACCAACACTTAGAGAAGCACTGGCCCGGCGGGGTTTAAAATAAAGATGACCCTTGGGTTGGCCGACCCAAGGGAAGGGTAATAGGTTGTTAGGCAAATGTAAAACCAAGGTTGAGCCTTGTTGGAGGAGTTTTATTCAAGGCGAACTGTCAAGGGGTTCCCATTATAACCCAACCGCATAAGGAACGCAAAATCAAGGAACATAACACTGGTATGACGGAAACTAGGGCGGCAAGAGTGGAACAAAACACCAGGCATAAGGCCGAGCCTTCCACCCTTTACCAAGTATATAGATGCATTAATTAAATAAGAGATATTGTGATATCCCAACAAAATATCCATGTTCCAACAAGTAACAAACTCCATCTTCACCTGCAACTAGAAACACTATAAGAGGGGTTGAGCAAAGCAGTAACATAGCCAAACAACGGTTTGCTAGGAAAGGTGGATTAGAGGTTGAACATGGCAATATGGGAGGCATGATATTGCAGGTGGTAGGTATCGCAGCATAGCAAAAGAGCGAGCAACTAGCAAGCAAAGATAGAAGTGATTTCGAGGGTATGGTCATCTTGCCTGAGATCCCACAAGGAAGAAGAACGAGTCCATGAAGAAGACAAACAGACGTAGTCGAACGGATCCTCACAAACGCGACGTTATCGGAACCAACCCGAAGAAGCAACACCGGAAAGAACCAAACCACATAGTAAACATTCAACACATTAACATGGCATGATGCACAATCGAGTATGGTGCATGTCCGGTTTAATGAGGCATGGCATGGCAAAGTGCACAAACAACACTACAAGTTAAGTGGAGCTCAATATGCAACGAGTTGCATATTGACGGGACACCACATTCAAGTTATTTAGTTCGATCTCGTTTATGTACCCAACAATATTAAATGTTCATTAACATGGCAAGAGGTGAAGCAAATGAAAACTACCTATCTAGGCAAGTTTAAATGAGGCCGGAATAACAAACAACAAGTCCGGAAAATCCTCATGTGCATATTTATGGATTTGGTACTGTTCTGCCCTAAACACAATTTTAGAGTTGTTAAACATGCAAAGTAAGGCTACCATGTTAAACTAGGCATTTTTCTACCCCATTTACATATAAAGTTTGTTAAGTTTGGAGCTATGGTTATTTAGTTACAAATTAAAGCATTTTAAGAAGTTATTTGAGCAAATTTAAACAAACAACATTTTAAGAATTTCAAACATGGATAAAAGTGGCATATTATTAAACTAGACAAAATTCTAGACATTTTACATATAAAGTTTGTTTTAATCCGATGCACGGTTAATTAGTTAGGATATGCATGAAGTGCAAGGGTGTTTCTGCAAAACTGGCAGTTCTCAGGATAAATAGGAAATTCGGTCGCGGAAAAAAAGGCACTCGGGCCGAATCTAGCCGGCCCAACCATGGAAGAAAAAAAAGGAGGGCGCGCAGCTGGCCTCACCATGGGCCAAGGCCCAGGTCGGGGAAGAGGCTTGGCAGGCCGGTTGCTGGGCCTTGGTGGAGACGCTGGCCTCACGCGTGCGCGCTGGGCCTTGGGGAGGCTCGCTCGGCTGACGTGGTGGAGCGGTTTCACGCTGGATGCGGACAAGCAGAACGAGGTCAACGCAGGGGGTAAACACCCGTTCTTCTGCACTGGTCATGGCGTGGCCGAACAGGGACAGCGACGGCGACGTGGGACTTGCTCCGGCGGGGCTAGCAGGTCAGAAGGCGTGGGGAGGACCAGGTACGGCGGAGAGGGCCCGGACTCGACGGATCTGGCCAGGGATTGGACTTGGTGCTCGAGATGGATAGGAGGGCGCCGTCCTCGTCAGGAACAGTTGAAGACGACGGCGACAGGGACTGCGGCAGGCGACGACACAGCTTGGGCGGCGGAGCTCGTCACGGAGGGGCGGCACGGAGGTGCTAGTCCTGCTGGTCCGGCGAGAAGATCCTCGGGTGCGGCCGGGTGACGACAATGCGGTCCCTGTGAGAGAGAAAGATGTGAGAGGAGGAAGTAGAGGCAGGGAAGGAGAAGGAAGGGAGCAGGGGAGGAGCAGCGACGGGGTCGGCCTGCAGGTGGTAGCGTGCTCGGGCTCCAAGGCGACGAGGAGCTTCTCTCCCGCCCAGGGAGAAGAGGCCGCGGGATTGGTCGGGCACGGAAATAGAGGAGGTGGGTGTGGCGACAGATCTGGGTGATGGGATGGAGTGTGGTGGTGGCGGCTGGGGAGGATCCCTAGGAAATAGGGTTAGGTCCAAAAAAGACTAGGGGTAGACTATATATACGGAAAAAGAGGGAAGTTGGATCATCCGATTAGAATCGGACGGTTGAGAATCTATAGGTTAGAAAGTCCAAACAAGGAAACGGTGATGTTTTGTAGATGTTTGGGGATGATCCGGACCCAACGGTGACGACTGTCCGGGTTGGGTTCGGGGAAGTTTCAGACACGCGCGCGAGGGGGTTTGTGCACTGAGCAAAGAGGGGTAGGCATGGGCCTAGGTGGATTGTGGAGAGCGAGTTGGTCTGAGAGAAGTGGGGGGAGATGCAGCCCGGCACGATTTCCGAAGACCAAAAACGCCCGACGAAAAGACTGGCTATACTGCCGCTATAATTATCCGTTGGGGCATCAAACAGACTCCAAATGCGATGAAACTTGACACGCGGTCTATCTACAATATAATAAGACCACACGCCAACTTTCATCCCATTCCAAGAACATTTTCTGGCCACCTAAAAATAATAATATTTCGGACGTGCCGCGGACGCGTGCAAGTGTGACTGGGCTCAGAACGGACAACGGAAAGAACTGAGAAACCCGGACGAATGCAAGTTTTGACAAACATGATGATGCAATGCACATGATGACATGGTGAGATGCAACACGCAAGCAAATGACATGGCAAGACAGCGAATAACTGGAAGACAACTGGCGCAACGGTCTCGGGGCGTTACATTTTGTTAAAAGTTATCGGCAACTGGAAGAAGCCTTATGGTTGCCTCTTTATTGCATAAGATGCAAGCGCCATACAATTGTTTTACTTTATTGCTATGCGATAGCAATAGTTGCAAAAGAAATAGTTGGTGAGACGACCATGTGACGACACGTTGATAAGATCAAGATGATGGAGATCATGGTGTCAAGCCGGTGACGATGGTGATCATGACGGTGCTTGGAGATGGAGATCAAAGGCACAAGATGATGATAGCCATATCGTATCACTTATATTGATTGCATGTGATGTTTATCCTTTATGTGTCTTATTTCGCTTAGTTCGGTGGTAGCATTATATGATGATCTCGTACTAAATTTCAAGGTATAAGTGTTCCCCCTGAGTATGCACCATTGTGAAAGTTCGTCGTGCCGAGACACCACGTGATGATCAAGTGTGATAAGCTCTACATTCACATACAACGGGTGCGGTGGACAACGGGTATCGGCGCGGGCGAGAGTGACTGAGAGGGAGAGTGAGTGAGAGAGGGTTGGCCGCGTGGGGAGGATAAGGTAGGGTTATTAGTACCGCGTGAGCGAGAAAATCCCTACAGCTAAGGAGAACAGCAGTAGTGCTGGGCGAGGATACACGCTACTGCTAAGTTGGGCTAGCCATGTGCGCCCAGTTCAAACATAGCAGCAGCGCTTTTTGCTAGTACGCGCTACTGCTAAAGTTATAGCAGTAGCGCGGTTTATTTACGGGCGCTGCTACTAAGTAGCAGTAGCGCATGATTTTGTCCAGCGCTACTGGTAAGATTCTGTGTATAAGGTTTTCCCTAGTAGTGAATCCTACTCCCGGTGGGAGTAGGACTCCCCTAGGGCACTCCATAGAGATGGCCGGCCCTTCCCCTCCTCCACTCCTTTATATACGGGGGAGGGGGCAGCCCATGGACACACAAGTTGATCATTGATCTCTTAGCCGTGTGTGGTGCCCCCTCCACCATAATCCACCTCGGTCATATCATAGCGGTGCTTAGGCGAAGCCCTGTTCCGGTAGCATCATCATCACCGTCATCACGCCGTCATGCTGACAAAGCTCCCCCTCGACACTCTGCTAGATCGTGAGTTCATGGGACGTCACCGAGCCGAATGTGTGCAGATCACGGAGGTGCCGTACTTTCGGTACTAGGATCGGTCGATCGTAAAGATGTACGACTACATCAACCGCGTTGTCATAACACTTCCGCTTACGGACTACGAGGGTACGTAGAAAATACTCTCCCCTCTCGTTGCTATGCATCACCATGATCTTGCGTGTACGTAGACAAATTTTATCTCTAGAAATAATTTCAACAACAATGCTTATAGAGGTAATTTTAATCCTAGACTTTTTCCTAGTAATTCATCTAATAATTATGGTAATTCCTATGGAAATCAATCTTATAATAATAATAGGAACACCTCTGACCTTGAAAATAATATTAAAGAATTTATCAACACACAAAAAGTTTTCAACACTTCCATAGAAGAAAAGTTGAATAAGATTGATGATTTGTCTAGAAGTGTTGATAGAATTGCTCATGATGTGGAAAATCTCAAGATGAAATTTTTTGTGCCTAAAGTAGATGAATCAATTAAAGCTCTTTATGTTTCTATGGATGAAAGTAAGAAAAGAATTGATATTCTTAGAGCTAAAAGAGAATTTTTGGAAAAAGCTTTTTCTAGTGATTATATTATTCTTGCAAAGATGATGAAGATCTTAAAATGATTGGTGTTTCTTCTATTGATTCCTTGTTTAGTAAAGTTAAGAATGATGAAAAAGGGACTGGAGAAGAGTCAACTTTAGGTAGAAGGCATCCCAATATTTCGGAGGATGAAAATCTTGTTGAGAAAATTGATGAAAGTGGGTTTGGAGAGGTCAAAACTTTAGCTAGTGATGCACCTACTATTTTGGATTACAAGGACTTTAATTATGATAGTTGCTCTTTGATTGATTGTATTTCTTTGTTGCAATCCATGATAAATTCACCCCATGCTTATGAACAAAATAATGCTTTTACTAAACATGTTGTTGATGCTATGATGAAAGCTCTTGAATAAAAGTTGGAATTATAAGTTTCAATTCCTAGAAAATTGTATGATGAGTGGGAACCTACTATCAAAGTCAAGATTAATAGTTATGAATGTTTTTCTTTGTGTGACTTGGGTTCTAGTCTTTCCACAATTCCGAAATCTTTATGTGATGTGCTTGGTCTTACCAATCTTGAAGAATGTTCCTTGAATTCGCACTTGGCGGATTACACTATTATAAAGCCTATGGGAAGGATTAATGATGTTCTTATTCTTGCAAATAGGAATTATGTGCCCACAGATTTTATTGTTCTTGATATTGATTGCAATCCGTCGTGTCCCATTATTCTTGGTAGACCGTTTTTACGCACTATCGGTGATGTGATTGATATGAAAGAAGGCAATATTAAGTTCCAATTTCCTTTGAGGAAAGGTATGTAACACTTTCCTAGAACTAGAATTAAGCCACCTTATGAATCAATCATGAGGGCATCTTATGGACCTCGAACCAAAGATGACAAAACTTAGATCCTTGCTTTATGCCTAGCTAAGGGCGTAAAACTATAGCTCTTGTTGGGAGGCAACCCAATGAATAAAATTTATTTTTGCTTTTTGCTTCCTGTTCTTGTGTGTTAGCACAATTATGCTACTGTTATGATTGTGTTTTTATGTTTCAATTAGTGTTTGTGCCAAGTAAAGCCTTTGGATCTTCTTGGGCAATGGTTGTTTGATCTTGCTGAAAAAAACAGAAAGTTTGCGCTCACGAAATTAATTTTCATATTTTACCAGAGAGCTATAAAATACCCACTCCACTTGAAGTAAACCAATATACAAATTTCTCAGGTCGTCCTAATTTTTCAGAGTTTTTGGAGTTACAGAAGTATTCAAAATAGTCAGATTGTTACAGATTGTTCTGTTTTGACAGATTCCGTTTTGTTTGTGTTGTGTGCTTATTTTGATGGTTCTATGGTTTTCTTTGATGAGTTTTTGCCATAGAAAAGTTGGAATACAGTAGATATAATACCAAAACAAAATATGAATTGGTTTTATACAGCACTTATAGTAGTGGTTTTTGTTATTTTTATACTAACAGATCTCACGAAGGCTTTGTTGAGTTTTGTGTGATTGAAGTTTTCAAGTTTTGGGTTATCTTACGATGGATGAAGGAAGGATGTAAGAGCCTAAGCTTGGGGATGCCCCCGCATCCCAAGCTATTATCCAAGAATGAGCGACCAACTAAGCTTCGGGATGCCCTCAAGTGGCATCCCCGCTTTCTTCCAACAACTATCGGCATTTTACTCGAGACTATATTTTTATTCCACACATGATATGTGTTTTGCTTGGAGCGTCTTGTATGATATGTGTCTTTGTTTATTTTATTTTGTGTTTTAAGTTATCAATCCTTGCTGGACACACCTTTTTGAGAGAGCCAAAATTATGTCATGACTTGTTAGAATTGCTCTCTATGCTTCACTTAAATCTTTTATGAGCTAGGACTTGCTCTAGTGCTTCACTTATATCTTTTTGAGCACGGTGTGCTTTGTTATTTTTTGAAAAATGCTCTCTTGCTTCACTTAGTTTTGTTTGAGAGTTAGTAAAATTTTGAAGAGATTCTCTCTTGCTTCACTTAAATTATTTTGAGAGAAAGAAAATTTGTTATGCTCATGATCTCCACTTATATTTGGTTGAGCTTATGAAAAGAAACTCATGAAAATTAGTCCAAAAGTGATACATATCCAAGAAGGATAAAGTAAAGAAAATGTCACGAAGATCATTGGACAAAATAAACTTGATTCTTAGTAATAGTTTTGAGATATGATGATGTGATATGTGAGTTATGTTGATGAGTAATTGTGCTCTAGTAAGAATATGGGTGTTAAGGTTCGTGATTCCCTATGCAAGTACGAAAGTCAATAGTCATGCAATGAAAATTACATCCTACTTGTGGTGCATTATTCGGTGTTAATTATGTTTAATGCTTGCTTCTGAGATTATTCGTTTCTTGGTTGGTCGCTTCCCAATCTTTTGCTAGCCTTCATTTTGCACCAAGTATGACCTCTACTTGTGCATCCAAAATCCTTTAAACCAGTTTTGCCACATGAGTCCACTATATCTACCTATATGTTGTATTCTTTTGCCGTTCTAAGAAAATTTGCATGTGCCATCTCTAATTTTCAAAATAAACTTCTCTTTTGTGTGTTTGTTTCGCTCGCGGAGCGGTGAGGGGTGTCTAATATTTTCCATGCTAGATGTGTTATTCTCAAGATGAGTGTTTATTCACTTGTCATTGCACAAGAGTAAGGCAAAGGTATTAGGGATGCCCAGTCCCAAAATGCAAAAACAAAAATGAATTTACTTTATGTTGTCAAATAATAAATTCCTTGGTAAGTGTTGGTCTGAAGGGCACCCGTGGATATGGTTAGCCATGGAAAGTGAAAATTATGGTGGAAAAAGGAATAAACTTTATTTTCTGTTTAGGAACCGCATATGGCATATCTAGCATGGAAAGTGTTCGGAACTCTAAGTCGTTTTCATTGGTGGGATGGATACACCTCCCAAAATGTTTTTATCTCTAAGTTTTTCACTTTGAGCTCTGGCACCTCTACAAATCCCTACTTCCCTCTGCGAAGGGACTTTCTTTTACTTTATGCAATTTTTATTTTGAAATTTGAGTCTCCATCTTGTCTCTAAAGACACCAACAAGGAGGCAATATGATGGTGCTCAAGTATTGGGTGTAGTTAATATTCGAGTGTGTTTCATGAATGGATCAATGTTTGAGCATGATGGGCTAGGGATAACTTATTTTAGCATTGATATTTTGAAAGACATGGTTGCTTGTTGATATGCTTGAGTATCTAAATTATTATGTCAAAACTAGACTATTGCTTTGAATCATATAAAAGTCCAAATGTCCATGCTATAAAGAAAGGAGTATGTTATGACTTGTTGAACATCACTCCACAACAAAAATTCTGTTTTTATCACTTATCTACTCGAGGACGAGTAGGTGTTAAGTGATGACCCACAAGTATAGGGGATCGCAACAGCTTTCGAGGGTAGAGTATTCAACCCAAATTTATTGATTCGATACAAGGGGAGCCAAAGAATATTCTCAAGTATTAGTAGCTGAGTTGTCAATTCAACCACACCTGGAAACTTAGTATCTGCAGGAAAGTGTTTAGTAGCAAATTAATATGACAGTGATGGTAATGGTAACAAAAGAGTAACGAAAGCAAAGTAATGTTTTTGGTATTTTGTAGTGATTGTAACAATAGCAACGGGAAAGTAAATAAGCGTAAACCAGGATATGGAAAGCTCGTAGGCATCGGATCAATGATGGATAATTATGCCGGATGTGGTTCATCATGTAACAGTCATAACATAGGGTGACACAGAACTAGCTCCAATTCGTCAATGTAATGTAGGCATGTATTCCGAATATAGTCATACATGCTTATGGAAAAGAACTTGCATGACATCTTTTGTCCTACCCTCCCATGGCAGCGGGGTCCTAATGGAAACTAAGGGATATTAAGGCCTCCTTTTAATAGAGAACCGGAACAAAGCATTAGCACATAGTGAATACATGAACTCCTCAAACTACGGTCATCACCGGTAAGTATCCCGATTATTGTCACTTCGGGGTTAACGGATCATAACACATAATAGGTGACTATAGACTTGCAAGATAGGATCAAGAACTCTCATATATTGATGAAAACATAATAGGTTCAGATCTGAAATCATGGCACTCGGGCCCTAGTGACAAGCATTAAGCATAGCAAGTCATAGCAACATCAATCTCAAAACATAGTGGATAGTAGGGATCAAACCCTAACAAAACTAACTCGATTACATGATAAATCTCATCCAACCTATCACCGTCCACCAAGCCTACAATGGAATTACTCACGCACGGCAGTGAGCATCATGAAATTGGTGATGGAGGATGGTTGATGATGACGACGGCGACGAATCCCCCTCTCCATAGCCCCGAACGGACTCCAGATCAGCCCTCCCGAGAGGTTTTAGGGCTTGGCGGCGGCTCCGTATCATAAAACGCGATGATTTCTTCTTTCCTATTTTTTTCTCCCCGAAAGCAGATATATAGAGTTGGAGTTGGAGTCGGGAGGTCTCCAAGGGGCCCACGAGGTAGGGGGGCGCGCCCTAGGGGGGGCGCCCCCCACCCTCGTGGCAAGGGTGTGGCCCCCCTGGTCTTCATCTTTGGCGAGGATTTTTTATTATTTATTGTAAGATATTCTGTGGAGTTTCAGGTCATTCCGAGAACTTTTGTTTTCTGCACATAAAACAACATCTTGCCAATTATGCTGAAAACAGCGTCAGTCCGGGTTAGTTCCATTCAAATCATAGAAGTTAGAGTCCAAAACAAGGGCAAACGTGTTTGGAAAAGTAGATACGACGGAGACGTATCAACTCCCCCAAGCTTAAACCTTGCTTGTCCTCAAGCAATTCAGTTGACAAACTGAAAGAAATAAAGAAAAACTTTTACAAACTCTGTTTGCTCTTGTTGTTGTAAATATGTCAAGCTAGCATTCAAGTTTTCAGCAAAGATTATAACTAACCATATTTGCAATAATTCTCAGGTCTCATGATTACCCATATCAATAGCATAATCAACTAGCAAGACATAATAATAAATCTCAGATGACAACACTTTCTCAAAACAATCATAATATGATATAACAAGATGGTATCTCGCTAGCCCTTTCTAAGACCGCAATACATAAATGCAGAGCACCTTTAAAGATCAAGGACTGACTAGACATTATAATTCATGGTAAAAGATATACAATCATAGTCACACCCAATATAAATGAACAGTAATGAATGCAAATGACAGTGGTGCTCTCCAGCTAGTGCTTTTAATAAGAGGGTGATGACTCAACATAAAAGTAAATAGATAGGCCCTTCGCAGAGGAAAGCAGGGATTTGTAGAGGTGCCAGAGCTCGGTTTTGAAATAGAGGTTAATAATATTTTGAGCGGTATACTTTCATTGTCAACATAACAACCAAGAGGTGGCGATATCTTCCATGCTACACACAATATAGGCATTTCCCAAACAGAATGGTAAAGTTTATACTCCCCCTCCACCAACAAACATCAATCTATGGCTTGCTCGAAACAACGAGTGCCTCCAACATACATCAGGTCCCAGGAGGAGTTTTGTTTTGCAATTATTTTTTATTTAGTTTGCATAAAGCATGGGACTGGGCATCCCGGTGACCAGCCATTTTCTCATGAGTGAGGAGCGGAGTCCACTCCTCTTGAGAATAACCCGCCTAACATGGAAGATACAGGCAGCCCTAGTTGATACATGAGCTATTCGAGCATACAAAACAGGATGATTATTTGAAGGTTTAGAGTTTGGCACATACAAATTTACTTGGAACGGGAGGTAGATACCGCATATAGAAAGGTATAGTGGACTCATCTGGAATAACTTTGGGGTTTAAGGGATTGGATGCACAAGAAGTATTCCCGCGTAGTACAGGTGAAGGCTAGCAAAAGACTGGGAAGCGACCAACTAGAGAGTGACAACAGCCATGTACATGCATTAAAATTAATAAACATTGGATGCAAGCATGAGTAGGATATAATCCACCATGAACATAAATATCGTGAAGGCTATGTTGATTTGTTTCAACTACATGCGTGAACATGTGCCAAGTCAAGTCACTCAAATCATTCAGAGGAGGATACCACCCTATCATACCACATCATAACCATCTCAATAGCATGTTGGCACGCAAGGTAAACCATTATAACTCATAGCTAATCAAGCATGGCACAAGCAACTATGATCTCTAATTGTCATTGGAAACATGTTTATTCATAACCAGCTGAATCAAGAACGATGAACTCATCATATTCGTACCAGCTTTTCTTATCTCAGTCAGTCCATCATATATCATCATAATTTCCTTTCACTTGCACGACCGAGCGATGTGAATAATAATAAGAGTGCGCGTGCATTGGACTAAGCTGGAATCTGCGAGCATTCAATAAACAGGAGAAGACAAGGCAATATGGGCTCTTTTGTCAGATAAACAATAATGCATATAAGAGCCATTTCAACAATTTAATCATGGTCTTCTCCTACTGACCCCAAAGAAAAGAAAAGAAATAAAACTATTTACACGGGAAAGCTCCCAACAAGCAAAAGAAGAACAGGAAATCTTTTTGGGTTTTCTTTTTTAATTACTACTACAAGCATGGAAAGTAAATTAATTAAAAGCTACAACTAATTTTTTTGGTTTTTCTTAAGGTTTATTAAACACACAAGAAGAAAACATAAAAGGAAATAAACTAGCATGGATGATACAATGAAAAAGTATGAGCACCGACATCTAGCAATGAGTGTGTGTGAACATAAATGTAATGTCGGTGAGGAATACGTACTCCCCCAAGCTTAGGCTTTTGGCCTAAGTTGGTCTATGGCCACGGCTGGCCTGGCTGATATCCATAATAATAGTTGTTGGGGTCGTACTGCGATGAGGACGAAGAAGGCTCCGATTGCCACTGGCTGGAAATCATCTCCGGATCCCACTGATAGTTAGACTGTCGTGAAGGATCAAATTGTGGTTCCGGTTCTGGCTCCTCGGCTGGTGCAGGGTTCCGGTAGGCGTGAATAGCCGTCAACGGAACAAGGTACATGCCTACAGTCAAATCAAACAAAGGAGCAGGCAAGGTAATAGTCTCGGGATGATGTTTATTAAAGAACAATTGATATTTAAGCTCTCCTACCCTATTCTTAATAATAAAATCATGTGCCACCATACTTTTATAATCTAGATAAACACGGGGCAGCACTTTTTCTTCCTTCTCAGCATGCCTAATGGGTATGTTAAAATGTGCAACTAGGCATGTAGCATAGATGCCTCCAAAGATGGGACCCTTTGTACGGTTCAGACTTAACCGTTTAGCAATAATACCACCCATACTAAAAGTGTTATCACTGTGTAAACCGTGGAGCAGAATAATTATATCAGGGATACTAAGGTTTCCACAGTTTCCGCGTCCAATTAAGCAACGACTAGCAAATAATGCAAAGTAACATAAAACAGGAAAATGTATGCTAGTGATTCGTGCATCGGAAACCTTCCTAGTTTCTCCTACAGTGATAGTATCAATAAACCCCTCCACATCATCATGATGTGGTTCTTCTGTCTTGCCCCCAAAAAGGACTAAACAAATCCGACAGAAATCATAAAGTGACATCTCCTTATGCTCATCATATAAATGAAACTCCACCGTAGGTGGTGAGTTCCTAGAATGAAAATGAAAATTTTGCACAAAGGTATTTGTGAGTAAGAGATACTGATCGCATTGGTCGTGGAGGAAAGCGGTGAGGCCTGCATTATGAACCAATTCATGAAAATCTTCATAAATCCCGGCTGCTCTCAAGAAATCCTCGGAAGGCCATTCACACGCCCGAACCTCCGCGGTGCGCGTCAAATTATACTTAGGCTTCGGTGCCTTTTCCTTCGAGCTTTGGCTCGATGAGCCCCTCAATAATCTCCTCATCATTTTCTGAAAAATTCTGAAATTTTTAGTAACTTCAAAATAAAAGTAAACCAAACTCAATAATATTGATATCAACTACTCCTACAAGTGCCTAGGGCCTATATCATGCATCAAAACTACTTTTGACCATATAAATTTGACATGCAAGCTCAAGAACAGGGTCACCTGAGCAGCAAAAATTTGCAATGAATAAAGCACTGGAACAAAAACTAATTGGACCAATGGAGGAGTCACATACCAAGGAACAATCTCCTGAAGCAGTTTTGTGAGAGGTGCTTTGAGCAAGGAGATCGAAAATGGCAGCAAAGAGGGCTGGAACTCATGCTTGAGTTGGTTTTTCGTGTTTGTGGGAGGAAGAAGAAGAGGATGGGTGCAGGAATAAGTAGAGGAGGGCCACCATGGGCCCACGAGGTAGCGGGCGCACCCTCCACCCTCGTGGCAAGGTGGTTGGCCCCCCTGATGTGTTCTCGGTTCCATAAATCCTCAAATATTCTATAAAAAATCATATTTAAATTTCAGGGCATTTGGAGAACTTTTATTTTCAAGGTATTTTTATATTGCACGGATAATCAGATAACAGACAGAAAAATATTTATTTTTCATTTTATTTAATATAAATAACAGAAAGTAAGAGTGGGGTACAGAAGGTTGTGCTTCTAGTTTCATCCATCTCATGTTCATCAAAAGGAATCCACTAACAAGGTTGGTCAAGTCTTGTCAACGAACTCATTCTGAATAACATGGAACCGGAGAAATTTCGAATAACACTAGGTTACCTCAATGGGGATATGCACATCCCCAATAATAAGTATATCATATTTCTTCTTGACAGTAGGAAGAGGAAATTCAAAACCTCCAAATATAGTCGATGGCATTTTTCCGATAGAATTGACACTATGAACTTGAGGTTGTTTCCTTGGAAAGTGTACCGTATGCTCATTACCATTAACATGAAAAGTGACATTGCCTTTAGTGCAATCAATAACAGCCCCTGCAGTATTAAGAAAAGGTCTTCCAAGAATAATACACATACTATCGTCCTCGGGAATATCAAGAATAACAAAATCCGTTAAAATAGTAACGTTTGCAACCACAACAGGCATATCCTCACAAATACTGACAGGTATGGCAGTTGATTTATCAGCCATTTGCAAAGATATTTTAGTGGGTGTCAACTTATTCAAGTCAAGTCTACGATATAAAGAGAGAGGCATAACACTAACACCGGCTCCAAGATCACAGAAAGCAGTTTTAACATAGTTTCTTTTAATGGAGCATAGTATAGTAGGTGGAAATTTCAGCTTCTGGTATCTTTCTTTTATTTATAATAATATCTTTCATGTACTTAGCATAAGGATTGGTTTTGAGCATATCAGTTAATCGCATACGCAAAAAGATAGGTCTAATCATTTCAGCAAAGCGCTCAAAATCCTCATCATCCTTTTTCTTGGATGGTTTGGGAGGAAAAGGCATGGGTTTCTGAACCCAAGGCTCTCTTTATTTACCATGTTTCCTAGCAACAAAGTCTTTCTTATCATAACATTGATTCTTTGATTGTAAGTTATCAAGATCAATAGCAGGTTCAATTTCTACATCATTATCATTACTAGGTTGAGCATCATTATGAACATCATCATTAACTTTTTCATTAGGTTCATGTTCATTGCCAGATTGTGTTTCAGCATTAGACATAGAGATATCATTTGGATTATCAGGTGGTTCAGCAATAGGTTCACTAGAAGTTTGCACAGTTCTATCATTTTTCTTTTTCTTCTTTTTAGAAGAACTAGGTGCATCAATATTATTTCTCTGAGAATCTTGCTCAATTCTCTTAGGGTGGCCATCAGGATACAAAGGTTCCTGAGTCATTCTACCAGTTCTAGTAGCCACTTTAACATCATAATAATTTTTCTTACTATTCATCTCATTGAGGAATTCCTTTTGAGCTTTAAGTACTTGTTCTACTTGAGTGGTAACCATAGAAGCATGTTTACTAATAAGTTTAAGTTCACCTTTGACATTAGCCATATAATCACCCAAGTGTCCAAGCATATTTGAATTTTATTTTAATTGTCTACCAAAATAAGCATTAAAGTCTTCTTGCTTAGCCATAAATTTATCAAACTCATCTAAGCATGGGCTAGCAAACTTAGTAAATGGGATTACAGCTTTATCATATCTATAGAGAGAATTTACCTTTACTACCTATGTCGGGTTATCGAGGTCTGGAGGTTTTTCAATAAGTAAAGGATCAAGACCATATGTTTCTTCAATAGGCGGTAAATTAAGACCATGTATTTCTTCAATAGGAGGCAAATTCTTAACATCTTCAGCTTTAATACATTTTTCTTTCATTAATTTCTTTGCCTCTTGCATATCTTTGGGATTGAGAAATAGAATACCTCTCTTCTTCGGAGTTGGTTTAGGAATAGGATCATTAATTGGAGCAGGAGCTGGCTCAGGAGGTGCCCAATTATTTTCATTTGTCAACATATTATTCAATAAGATTTCAGCTTCATCCGGTGTTCTTTCCCTGAAAAGAGAACCAGCACAACTATCCAGGTAATCTCTGGAAGCATCGGTTAGTCCATTATAAAAGATATCAAGTATTTCATTTTTCTTAAGAGGATGATCAGGCAAAGCATCAAGTAATTTGAGAAGCCTCCCCTAAGCTTGTGGGAGACTCTCTTCTTTAATTTGCACAAAGTTGTATATTTCCTTTAAAGCAGCTTGTTTATTATGAGTAGGGAAATATTTAGCAGAGAAGTAGTAAATCATATCCCGGGGACTACGCACACAACCAGGATCAAGAGAATTAAACCATATCTTAGCATCACCCTTTAATGAGAATGGAAATATTTTAAGCATATAAAAGTAACGAGATCTCTCATCATTAGTGAACAGGGTGGCTATATCATTTAATTTAGTAAGATGTGCCACAACAGTTTCAGATTCATAGCCATGAAAAGGATCAGATTCAACCAAAGTAATTATGTCAGGATCAACAGAGAATTCATAATCCTTATCAGTAACACAGATAGGTGAAGTAGCAAAAGCAGGGTCAGGTCTCATCCTAGCATTTAGAGATTGCTTATTCCATTTAGCTAATAACCTTTTGAGTTCATATCTATCTTTGCAAGCTAAAATAGCTAAAGAAGCTTCTTGATCAAATAAATAACCCTCAGGAATAACAAGTGATTCTTCATCATCACTTTCATCTTCATAATCAGATTCAATATTTTCAATTTCTCTAGCCCTAGCAAGTCGTTCCTTGAGAAAATCACTAAGTGGCATAGTAGTATCAAGCATAGAAGTAGTTTCATCATAAGTATCATGCATAGCAGAAGTGGCATCATCAATAACATGCGACATATCAGAACGAATAGCAGAAGCAGGTGTAGGTGTCGCAAGCTTACTCCAAATAGAAGGTGAATCAAGTGCAGAGCTAGATGGCAGTTCCTTACCTCCCCTCGTAGTTGAGGGATAAATTGTTGTCTTAGCGTCTTTCAAGTTCTTCATAGTGTCCAGCAGATATAAATCCCAAGTGACTCAAAGAATAAAGCTATGCTCCCCGGCAACGGCGCCAGAAATAAGTCTTGATGACCTAAAAGTATAGGGGATCGCAACAGCTTTTGAGGGTAGAGTATTCAACCCAAATTTATTGATTCGACACAAGGGGAGCCAAAGAATATTCTCAAGTATTAGCAGCTGAGTTGTCAATTCAACCACACCTGGAAACTTAGTATCTGCAGCAAAGTGTTTAGTAGCAAAGTAATATGATAGTGATGGTAATGGTAACAAAAGAGTAACGAAAGCAAAGTAATGTTTTTGGTATTTTGTAGTGATTGTAACAATAGCAATGGGAAAGTAAATAAGCGTAAACCAGTATATGGAAAGCTCGTAGGCATCGGATCAATGATCGATAATTATGCCGGATGTGGTTCATCATGTAACAGTCATAACATTGAAGGAAATATGCCCTAGACGCAATAATAAAGTTATTATTTATTTCCTTATATCATGATAAATGTTTATTATTCATGCTAGAATTGTATTAACCGGAAACATGATACATGTGTGAATACATAGACAAACAGAGTGTCACTAGTATGCCTCTACTTGACTAGCTCGTTGATCAAAGATGGTTATGTTTCCTAGCCATAGACAAAGAGTTGTCATTTGATTAACAAGATCACATCATTAGGAGAATGATGTGATTGACTTGACCCATTCCGTTAGCTTAGCACTTGATCGTTTAGTTTGTTGCTATTGCTTTCTTCATGACTTATACATGTTCCTATGACTATGAGATTATGCAACTCCCGTTTAACGGAGGAACACTTTGTGTGCCACCAAACTTCACAACGTAACTGGGTGATTATAAAGGTGCTCTACAGGTGTCTCCGAAGGTACTTGTTGAGTTGGCGTATTTCGAGATTAGGATTTGTCACTCCGATTGTCGGAGAGGTATCTCTAGGCCCTCTCGGTAATGCACATCACTATAAGCCTTGCAAGCATTGTGACTAATGAGTTAGTTGCGAGATGATTTATTACGAAACAAGGAAAGAGACTTGCCGGTAACGAGATTGAACTAGGTATTGAGATACCGACGATCGAATCTCGGGAAAGTAACATACCGATGACAAAGGGAACAACGTATGTTCTTATGCGGTTTGACCGATAAAGATCTTCATAGAATATGTGGGAGCCAATATGAGCATCCAGGTTCCGCTATTGGTTTGACCGGAGACGTGTCTCGGTCATGTCTACATAGTTCTTGAACCCGTAGGGTCCGCACACTTAAAGTTCGATGACGGTTATATTATGAGTTTATGTGTATTGATGTACCGAAGGTAGTTCGGAGTCCCAGATGAGATCAGGGACATGACGAGGAGTCTTGAAATGGTTGAGACGTAAAGATCAATATATTGGATGACTATATTCGGACATCGGAAAGGTTCCGAGTGATTCGGGTATTTTTCAGAGTACCGGAGAGTTACGGGAATTCGTCGGGGAGTATATGGGCCTTATTGGGATTTAGGGGAAAGAGAGAGGAGAGGTTGGGTGCCCCCCAAGGCCTAGTCCGAATTGGACTAGGGAGAGGGGCTGCGCCCCCTCCTTCCTTCTCTTCTCTCTTCCCTTGCCTTGACTCCTACTCCTACTACTTGGAATGGGGGGGAATCCTACTCTCGGTGGGAGTAGGACTCCTCCAGGGCGCGCCATAGGGGCCGGCCCTCTCCCCCCTCCTCCACTCCTTTATATACATGGCCAGGGGGCACCCCATAGACACAACAATTGATCCCTTGGATCTCTTAGCCATGTGCGGTGCCCCCCTCCACCATAATCCACCTCGATCATATCGTAGCGGTGCTTAGGCGAAGCCCTACATCGGTAGAACATCATCATCGTCACCACGCCGTCGTGCTGATGAAACTCTCCCTCAACACTCGGCTGGATCGGAGTTTGAGGGATGTCATCGAGTTGAACGTGTGCAGAACTCGGAGGTGCCATGCGTTCGGTACTTGATCGGTCGGATCGTGAAGACATACGACTACATCAACCGCGTTGTGCTAACGCTTCCGCTTTCGGTCTGCGAGGGTACGTGGACAACACTCTCCCCTCTCGTTGCTATACATCACCAGGATCTTGCGTGTGCGTAGGAATTTTTTTGAAATTACTATGTTCCCCAACAGTGGCATCCGAGCCAGGTTTTATGTGTTGATGTTATATGCACGAGTAGAACACAAGTGAGTTGTGGGCGATATAAGTCAAACTGCTTACCAGCATGTCATACTTTGGTTCGGCGGTATTGTTGGATGAAGCGGCCCGGACCAACATTACGCGTACTGTTGGGGATATTACTACTGGAGGTAAACCGGCCTTATGTAGCCGGGTTGACTCCTTGAAGATTAGAAGCCCATAAAGATGCAAGGATGATGGCGCTTCATGGAGGCCCAAGGCCTGAAGGCGGGTTAAGGCCTGTAAATGTAAACCGGCTTAGTCGTGTAACTTGTATTGTAAGATAGGAAGGATAGAGACCGAACTGGATACGTTTATGATCCGGCTTCGGGACTCTGTAAACCGGCGGGCGTCGACCTATGTATATAAAGGGATAACTCGGCAGCGGTTTAGGGACAGATAACAACTCGAGAGCCAAACAAAGTGGATTCGCTCCCTGGCCTTCGAAACCCTAGCAATACCAATCACAACTAGACGTAGGCTTTTACCTTCCTCGAAGGGGCCGAACTAGTATAAAATTCCCCGTGTCCCCTTGTCCGGTTCAACCCCTTAAAGCTGACCCGTAGCGATGGCTCCACGACTAAGTCCTTTCACAAGGACATCTGCTGTGACAAACCCACGACAGTTGGCACCCACCGTGGGGCTATCGCACGATGGTTTTGAGTTCTTGAAGGGTAGCTTTGATGGACTTAAGGGATACGCTGTGGGCCGGATGACGAAGAGTCATCGCGGCAAGCTCTACATCGACAACGCAGGATGGGATCCCGAGGCCGATTCAATCGAATACGGGTACCGGGTCCCCTTTGGTGGGATTCACGTCTTCATTGGCAAGATCGGCGAACCGGCCCCTGAGCCGGACATATGCACCGACATCATCGAAACGGCTCGGCTTGCAAGTCCTTCGCTGGTTCAGCCCGAGGCAATGCATGTTTTTGTGGGTGTCATCCATGGATCGAGGTACGAGGATGGACCGGTGTCCGATGGAGAGACTGTGGTCTGTTCTGATGACGAGTCTTTTGGAGAGACCGAATTACTTTACCAGTTGCAGGACGGCCGGATTGATGGAGGATCCGAGGGCAACAGTATTCCGGATTCCCTCGATCTACCAAATTGGGCCTTCATCTTCATGGCCGGCACACAATCGGCGTGTCATTCATCTACCACCGCAGCAATGCTCTCCGGTTCAACAACGGCCACACCAGCAGGGGCAGGAAGCTCGGCGCCGCCTCCGACCCAAGTCATGTCTGATTTGTTCGACGCTTTGGCAAAGTTGATGGCCGCTGAGGGAGTCCTGGATTAGGGGGTCTCTGGACAGCCGGACTATCTCCATTGGCCGGACTATTAGACTATGAAGATACAAGATTGAAGACTTCGTCTCGTGTCCGGATGGGACTCTACTTAGCGTGGAAGGCAAGCTAGGCAATACGGATATGGATATCTCATCCTTTGTAACCGACCTTGTGTAACCCTAACCCTCTCCGGTGTCTATATAAACCAAAGGGTTTTAGTCCATAGGACAACAACCACAACATACAATCATACCATAGGCTAGCTTCTAGGGTTTAGCCTCTCTGATCTCGTGGTAGATCTACTCTTGTACTACCCATATCATCAATATCAATCAAGCATGACATAGGGTTTTACCTCCATCAAGAGGGCCCAAACCTGGGTCAAACATTGTGTCCCCTGCCTCCTGTTACCATCCGGCCTAGACGCACAGTTCGGGACCCCCTACCCGAGATCCGCCGGTTTTGACACCGACATTGGTGCTTTCATTGAGAGTTCCTCTGTGTCGTCACCGTTAGGCTTGATGGCTCCTACTATCATCAATAGCGATGCGGTCCATGGGCGAGACTTTTCTCCCCGGACAGATCTTCGTATTCGGCGGCTTTGCACTGCGGGCTAATTCGCTTGGCCATCTGGAGCAGATTATAAGCTACGCCCCTGGCCGTCAGGTCAGATTTGGAAGTTTGAACTACACGGTCGACATCCACGGAGACTTGATCTTTGATGGATTCAAGCCACACCCGGGCGCGCCGCACTGTCATGACGGGTATGACCTAGCTCTGCCGCCGAACAGTACCCCAGAGGCTGCGCCCGCATCAGCTCCGACCCTTAGCTCGGAGCCAACTGCGCCAATCGAGGACGGGTGGCTAGACACCGCCTCAGGGGCTGCAGTCTCAACGGCGATCGAGCCGAACACCAGCCTAATCCTCTGCGAAGCCCGTGACTCCAAGGTGCTGGACTCTTTTCTGGACTCTGAACCGTCCCCGCCCCTGCCAATCAAATCCGATTGGGCGCCGATCATGGAATTCACCGCCGCGGATATCTTTCGGCACTCGCCCTTCGGCGACATTCTGAATTCACTAAGGTCTCTCTCTTTGTCAAGAGAGCCCTGACCGGACTATGGCCAACATGATTGGGATACGGACGACGGAGAAATTCGACGCCCACCCACCACCCACTTCGTAGCCACTGTCGATGATTTAACCGACATGCTCGACTTCGACTCCGAAGACATCGACGGTATGAACGACGATGCGGGAGGCGAAGAGGAACCACCGCCCACAGGGCGCTAGACGTCCACCTCATCATATGACGTATACATGGTGGACACACCAAAAGAAGACGACGAGGAGGAACAGAAGGACGCAACGAAGGCTTGTCCCCTCGAGAAGCAGTCAAAGTGGTGGCGTAAGCACCGCCCCAAATCCCGCCTCGGCAGAAATAATGATCATACAGACCCAGCGTTGGAGCAGGGCGAACTACTGCCGGACCACGGCAATATGGAAAATCAAACCGAACAAACCAATTCTGCCAAAGATAAATGTCCGGATGACATAACGCCGGACAAGCACCTGGAGCAGCAGAATGCCCGTCAAAGGCTTGTTGCCACCGCGAGGAGTCTGAAAAAGCAGAAGCAAAGGTGTGAGGTTCCGGGGTAGGGACGATCTGCCCTACAGTGGAAGTTGCTACCCGAATTCGATGAGGAGGCCCTAGATCCCCCACAACCAAAAATCAAAACGGCCACCTGGCCAGATAGACGACCTCACGGCCAACATGGAGCGGCAAACAACTCCACTCACAAGCCAATAAGCGATCCACACGAGGGATTGCACCAAAAGGACGGCGTAACCAGATCTATCTATGGACCACGCAAGCGCGCCCCAGCATATGATGCAACACAACAAGCATCAGAACAACGCGGTACACCCAGCTACAGGGGTGCCGCACACCCCCTATGTTTCACCGATAGGTGTTAGACCATGAATTCCCAGAGGGATTCAAACCCGTAAACATAGAGTCATACGAAGGAACAATAGACCCTGGGGTCTGGATTGAGGACTATATCCTTCATATCCATATGGCACGAGGAGACGATTTCCATGCCATCAAGTACTTACCCCTCAAGATCAAAGGGCCAGCTCCGCACTGGCTTAAAAGCCTCCCCGAAAACTCCATTGGAAGCTGGGAAGAGCTTGAAAATGCCTTTCGGGCAAATTTTCAAGGGACTTATGTCCGACCTCCGGACGCGGATGATTTGAGTCATATAACTCAACATCCCGGAGAGTCAGCCCGAAAGCTTTGGAACAGGTTTCTTACTAAAAAGAACCAAATTGTCGACTGTTCGGACGCCGAAGCCTTGGCAGCTTTTAAGCATAGCGTCTGTGACGAATGGCTTGCCAGACACCTCGACCAAGAAAAGCCGAGAACAATGGCAGCATTAACAAGCCTCATGACCCGCTTTTGCGCGGGTGAGGATAGCTGGCTAGCCAGATGCAGCACCAGCGACCCCAGTACATCCAAAGTTAGAGATGGAAACGGGAAATCACGGGGCAACAACAATAACAAACGCCGGAATAAAGAAGACATCACGAAGAGCACGACAGTAAACGCCGGATGTCGTGGTTCTAAGCCTGACAGTAGAGTGGGGGTAGGTATGGAGAGGCAAGGTCCTAGCTATGGAGAGGTTGTAAACACAAGGGATGTACGAGTTCAGGCCCTTCTCGGAAGAAGTAATAGCCCTACGTCTCGGAGCCCGGAGGCGGTCGAGTGGATTATGAGTATATGAGTTACAAGGTGCCGAACCCCTCTACCTGTGGAGGGGGGTGGCTTATATAGAGTGCGCCAGGACCCCAGCCAGCCCACGTAGGAGAGGGTTTAAGGTGAGTTAAGTCCGGGGCGTTACTGGTAACGCCCCACATAAAGTGTCTTTACTATCATAAAGTCTACTTAATTACAGGCCGTTGCAGTGCAGAGTGCCTCTTGACCTTCTGGTGGTCGAGTGAGTCTTCGTGGTCGAGTCCTTCAAGTCGGTCGAGTCCCTCGTTGGTCGACTGGAAGGCGACCTCTTCTAAGGGCGTCCTCGGGCAAGGTACTTAGATCAGGTCCATGACCCTACCCTAGGTACATGACCCCATCATTAGCCCCCGAATGGATTGAGGCTTCGAGTGAGGAAGGAGTTGATGTTGTTTCCGATTAACCTTTGCACACTGGTCGTGCGTTGTTCTGGACCAAAGAATCTCTTCGTCGACAGTGAGCAACTTGTCTTTAGTCGACTCGATCCATTCTCTTCTTTCGTCGAGTGATCTTTCGGGCTTCGACGATCTCCGAGCGACGGATCGCAGGAAACCCCGCGTCTGACAGACCGATCTGCCATTCGCGGATTCCGCGGGATGCGAAATTTGGGGACGCGCGCGAAGCGGAGCAGGCCGCGGCGTTCGGATGGGACGGTACATAGACACCTCGATCTCCGCGCCGCTTTCTTCGCCACGTATCCCGTCTGCATAACTGTTCCTGGATATGATTAGATCGACTGGGCCCACCTGTCATCCACTCGGAAGGGACCTTATAAATGCGCCCGGCGAGGATTTTTTGTACTGTGCCTCAGCATTCTCTCTCTCTCTGCTCCCTTCGTCCCCGTCCAGCGCGCTCGCTCTCGCCCCCGCACAACTTCCCCTCGCGCGTCTCGCCGGCAACCATGGCCAAGGAGAAGACGGCGGCACTGGAACGCGCGAAGAAGGCGTCGGCGTCGGAGAAGGCGAAGGGGAGATCTACCAGCCGCGGCGGGTCTTCGTCCAGATCCCGCCTGCCGAAGGGCTGGGTCCAAGGAGACTGGATCCAGTCGACCATCACAGAGAAAGATCTCCTCGACATGGCCAACGAGGGCTTGATCCCCCATGGAGCTGCGAGGCTTCCAGGGAAGGAGTGGCAGCCCCAGCCAGAAGAGGGTGAGTGCGTGCTCTTGGCCACCCATGTTGATCGTGGATTTTCTTTGCCGCCGAGTATTTTCTTCCGTGGCTTCTTGAACTTCTTTGGAGCGCAGCTCCACCACTTTACCCCAAATTCTATCGCCTATCTTGCTGCGTTCGTGTCCATGTGTGAGGGTTTTCTGGGCTGTCGACCGCACTGGGGCTTGTTCAAGCATATATTCACGTGTCGCTCTCAGACCGTGAAGAAGGCGAGCCCAGGCGACGAAAGAACCCGAGTCGTCCAAATGTGTGGGGGCCTGGGGATCCAGGTGAGGAATAAGAGCACCTTCCCGTCCATGACCTTTCCCGAGTCAGTCAGAGGCTGGCAGTCGACCTGGTTCTACTGCCAGGACCAGTCGACGCCGGGGCAGTCGAGTGGACTCCCTTAGTTTACCATGGACCGAGTGAACAAGCCCTCCTCTCTGAAGTTGATCCCGGAGGAGAAAGCTGACGTGAAGATGTTGATGGAGCGCGTGGTGCAGTTGGTCTGGGAGGGAGTGACGGGCATGGATCTCCTGGAGGTCTTCCTTAGGCGTCGTATCCAGCCCCTTCAGTTCCGGAGCCACTGCATGTGGTTGTACTGTGGGACTGAAGACGAGACTCGAGTCCATCCAGAAGCAGTCGACGATGTCACTCTGGAAAGATGGATGGCCGTCGTTACCGGAAACAAGGATAACCCACGCGGAGCCAGAAGGATTCCTCCACTCGACCACAACAGTGATCCAGACAAGGTATGTCTGCTCTGCTCTCCACTGTGTTCTTGTCATACTCATTTCTGTTTATTCTGCCGATTGGTCGATTGACCCTTGTCTTGATGTCTATCAGGCCCTCACCGAGCTGTACTCGATGCCCAATGGGGCACAAGCTCCGACTGAGGAGGGTGAGGCGAGTGGGGGCGAGAGCCAGGAGGAGGAGGAATGGGACTCGGACGTTGCTGAGGATGATGATGACGATGATGATGATGACGGTGATGAAGATGACGTTGAAGACGAGGAAGAAGAGGAGGAGGAGGTCGTACCACCGCGCTCAGAAAGGCGGTCGAAGCTTGTCCACGACCCTTCGACTGAACGTGGCAAGGGGGTTGCGACCGTTGCTCAGTCGACCAAGCGCCCTCGGACCACCTCTCCAGTGCCGACTGAAAAGGCGCCGAAGCAGCCCAGGGCGGCCCCGTCGAAGCCGACCAAGCTCCTGCCGAAGATGAAGGTGTCCATCCCCACCATATCAGGGTAATCGTGCTGCTTAAGTCTTCTTATTTTGTGTGAACTTTGTCTCTGGTTGACGCTGAAGTTAGTCGACTGATTCTTTGGAGTTGCAGTGCTGCTACTTCTGAGACCTCAGCCCGGGCTGATGACCATGAGATGGAGGACGCAGCAACTTCAAAACCAGGTACTATATTCTTAACGCCATTTTTAGTCGACTGACTCATGATCTCTGATCCTGATTCTTCTCTGTAGCTCCACCCAATGCTGTTATCAATCTCCCTGATGATGATGAGGATGAGGAACCGCTGAAGCGCAGAAGGAGTAGGAAAGCGTCCGCCAGCAGGGTGCCCCAGGATGTGACGGCGCCTGAGATTCTGATTGCGGAGGAGGAGAACACCACTCGACACACGGTGTCCTTCGCAAATCCACTGACGAGTGCTCAGCAGCCCTCCCTCTTCACGACGCACCACGTCCCAGAGGACCAAGCTGGCGCGGCGAAGGAGGCGATACGTCAGGCAGGAATCATGATGGAGCAGTTGAAGACCATCCGGGATGCGAGCCAAGCGGCTTATGACGCCAGTTCTGCCCTCCAAAGCAATGTTCAGGTCAGTCGACCACCGTTTGTTCTGTTAGGATATGCTACCAAAAACTTTTCCTTTCCAGAATTTATAATAGTCACCCGCTGGGTGTGTCGATTAAACTCCGTGTTAGCGGGGGCACGCTGAGTGCACCCGCTGGGTGTAGTCCCCAAGGCTAAGGTCGACTGCTGGCAGTCGGCCTTAGGCTTTATAATTTCAGTCTTTCTGTCATTGGACCAAGTCGACTGGTCGACTATGTCTTCAATAGGATTAGAGGGGGCACGCTGAGTGCACCCACTGGGTGTAGTCTCCAAGGCTAGGGTCGACTGCTGGCAGTCGGCCTTAGGCTTTATGATGTCAATCTTTCTGTCAGTCGACTATGTCGACTGGATTTCACAAACCGGTGGGGGCACGCTGAGTGCACCCACTGGGTGTAGTCCCCGAGACTGTGGTCGACTGCTTGCAGTTGATTACAGTCTTAAAGAATACATCTCTTTTTGTTTTTTTTTGAAGTCGACTATCGACTCTATCTTCAACAGGATTAGTGGGGGCACGCTGAGTGCACCCACTGGGTGTAGTCCCCGAGACTACGGTCGAATGCTTGTATTCGGCTGTAGTCTTAGAAACGTGTGATTTTTCCTTTTTCACTCGGAAGTGAATTATATTTGACATTTAGTCGATTGGTTCTTCACAGAACTCCTGTGATCTTGTGGCTCGCTACTCTGAGCTGGAAAACAAGCACACTCAACTCGAGCTGAGCTTGAAGCTGGTTCAGGAGAAGCTGACGAAGGCAAAGGAGGAGACCGAAGGTATGTTTGGTGAGACCCTGACGACTGCTTTTCCCCTTGCTTGTTTCAAAATCTGATCTTGCTGTAACTTGCAGGTAAGGTAAGGGAGGCCCAACAGAAGAAAGACCTCGAACTAGCTGAGAAGATCAAGCTTGCTGACGAGAAGTTAGCTTCAGTCACCAAGCTTGAACAAGACAATACCAATCTGAAAGCTGCTCTTGGGATCGCCAACAAGGAGGTTAGTCGACTGAAAACTGATAAAGCTGCCCTGACCGGCCAAGTCAGTAAGTTGACTGGGAAGAAAAATGATCTGGAGGCCTTCCTGAGTGGTCTTGCCAAGAAGCTGTTTCTTATGCTTGAAGGTAAACCTCTATGCTCGGCAAACATTTCCAATCGTGGTTTTTCCATTCGACCATCCCCTTGACTCAGTGATCATCCTTGCAGAATTTTGCCAAAACTTTGAAGAAGAAACTAGCCGGCTGGAGCCAAACCTCGACCCCGTCAATTCTCCGGTGAACGACAAAGTTGCCATGGATGTTTTCCGACTGGAGTCTCGTGTTGCAGCTATCGTGGACTATCTCGCAAGGCTGAAGGCCGCCACATCTCGCATCGACTCGACGCTCTGGCCTAGGGAGACACTTCAGAATGACCTTGAGTCGCTGATGGCTCGCTTGAACACGATCCCTGGTCGAGTGCAGGAATGGAAGAAGTCCTCGGCTCGGTGCGGTGCAGATGTTGCTCTGTGTCTGGCCCGAGTCCACTGCAAAGATGCGCGAGAAGAGAAGCTGGCGGCCCTCCGGGTGGCCAACACCAAGAAACACGACTTCAGGTCCTTTATGGAAACTTTCCTTGCGGCTGCCACTCGGATCGCCGACGGAATTGACCTTGATGAGTTTGTTGCACCTTCCAGCCCTCCACAGGAGGGGTAAAAAACTTCTTCTAGCTCGACGCTTTAAATTTGCCTCGGTATGCCGAGTGGAATTGTAATCGATAACCTTAACGGGCTTAACGCCTGAGCACTTTCGGTTCCTTTAGATATCGATTCAAACTTGAATTTGGTGCTTGAATACGATTGCTTTTGGCTCGAAATGTCTTTTGCGGGTTCAAAGCAAGGCGCCTTTACTGCAATCGACTTATTCTTTAGTCCACTTAGGCGAGCACTGGGCTGCGGCTAAGCCTCCGAGTGGAAGTCCGGTTTACCACTCGGTAGGATTTTTATAACTTAGGCGAGCACTGGGCTGCAGCTAAGCCTCTGAGTGAGAGGTTTACTCTTCACTCGGTAGGATTTTTATAACTTAGGCGAGCGCTGGGCTGCAGCTAAGCCTCCGAGTGAGAGGTTTGCTCTTCACTCGATAGGATTTTTATAACTTAGGCGAGCGCTGGGCTGCAGCTAAGCCTCCGAGTGAGAGGTTTGCTCTTCACTCGGTCGGATTTTTATAACTTAGGCGAGTGCTTGGACTGCGGCTAAGCCCCCGAGTGAGAGGTTTGCTCTTCACTCGGTAGGGTTTTGATAACTTAGGCGAGTACTTGGACTGCATCTAAGCCTCCGAGTGGAAGTCCGGCTTACCACTCGGTAGGATTTTTATATCTTAGGCGAGTGCTTGGACTGCAGCTAAGCCCCCGAGTGAGAGGTTTGCTCTTCACTCGGTAGGATTTTTACAAACTTAGGCGAGTGCTTGGACTGCAGCTAAGCCCCGAGTGAGAGGTTTGGCTCTTCACTCGGTAGGATTTTGATAACTTAGGCTAGCACTGGGCTGTAGCTAAGCCTCCGAGTGAGAGGTTTGGCTCTTCACTCGGTAGGATTTTTATAACTTAGGCGAGTACTTGGACTGCAGCTAAGCCCCCGAGTGAGAGGTTTGCTCTTCACTCGGTAGGATTTTGATAACTTAGGCGAGTACTTGGACTGCAGCTAAGCCTCCGAGTGAGAGGTTTGCTCTTCACTCGGTAGGATTTTGATAACTTAGGCTAGCACTGGGCTGCAGCTAAGCCTCCGAGTGAGAGGTTTGCTCTTCACTCGGTAGGATTTTTATAACTTAGGCGAGTACTTGGACTGCAGCTAAGCCCCCGAGTGAGAGGTTTGCTCTTCACTCGGTAGGATTTTGATAACTTAGGCGAAGTACTTGGACTGCCAGCTAAGCCTCCGAGTGGAAGTCCGGCTTACCACTCGGTAGGATTTTTATATCTTAGGCGAGTACTTTGACTGCAGCTAAGCCTCCGAGTGGAAGTCCGGCTTACCACTCGGTAGGATTTTTATATCTTAGGCGAGTGCTTGGACTGCAGCTAAGCCCCCGAGTGAGAGGTTTGCTCTTCACTCGGTAGGATTTTTACAAACTTAGGCGAGCACAGGGCTGCAGCTAAGCCCCCGAGTGGAAGTCTGGCTTACCACTCGGTAGGATTTCGATAACTTAGGCGAAACGGATTCGCAGCTAAGCCTCCGAGTGGGAGTCTGGCTCACCACTCGGTAGGATTTTTACAAACTTAGGCGAAATGGATTCGCGGCTAAGTCACCCACTGAGGGGGAATTTTATTGGACAAAAATAAAAAGTGACAAAAATTATGGAGGAACTATGACACTATTATTTTGAGGTCCATGAACTACAGAATTACTTTATTGCAACTCATCCGAGTGATAAACCTTAAGTGTAAAATGGGCGGAGTAGTTCCGCGTTCCAAGCTCGGGGCTCATCGATATTATGCTCGACGTTGTAAAGACGGTACGCCCCATTGTGGAGAACCTTGGTGACGATGAAAGGACCTTCCCAAGAAGGAGCAAGCTTGTGTGGTTTGTGCTGATCCACTCGGAGAACCAAATCTCCTTCCTGGAAGGCTCGACCTCTCACATTTCTGGCGTGGAAACGATGCAAATCTTGTTGGTAGATGGTCGACCGGATCAGAGCCATCTCCCTTTCTTCCTCTAAAAGGTCGACTGCGTCCTGCCGCGCTTGTTCAGCTTCTGCTTCGTTGTAGATTTCAACTCGAGGAGCATTGTGGAGAAGATCACTCGGCAAAACCGCTTCAGCTCCGTAGACCAAGAAGAATGGAGTTCTTCCGGTCGACCGATTAGGTGTGGTCCGCAGTCCCCAAAGCACTGAGGGAAGTTCTTCGACCCAAGCTCCAGCTGCATGCTTGAGATCACGCATCAGTCGGGGTTTCAATCCCTTGAGAATCAGGCCATTGGCTCGCTCTGCTTGTCCATTCGACTGCGGATGGGCGACTGAAGTGTAGTCGACTCGTGTGCCTTGAGAGCTACAGAAATCTATGAATTCCTCCGAGTCAAAGTTCGACCCATTATCCGTAATGATGCTGTGCGGGACTCCATATCTGAATATTAGTTCCCTGATGAAGCTAACAGCAGTACCGGCGTCAAGGTTCTTGATTGGTTTAGCCTCAATCCACTTGGTGAACTTGTCGACTGCCACCAGTACATGCGTGAAGCCACTTCGCCCTGTTCTCAAAGGACCGACCATATCCAGCCCCCATACTGCGAAAGGCCAGACGAGTGGAATGGTCTTCAGGGCTGATGCAGGCTTGTGCGACATATTTGAGTAAAACTGACATCCCTCGCACTTATCCACTATCTCCTTTGCCATCTCATTCGCCTTTGGCCAGTAAAATCCGGCTCGGTATGCTTTGGCCACAATTGTCCGAGAGGTCGCGTGATGACCGCAAGTCCCCGAGTGAATATCATTAAGGATGATTCGACCTTCTTCCGGCGTTATGCACTTATGACCGACTCCAGTCGCGCTTTCTCTGTATAACTGTCCTTTGATTACGGTGAAGGCCTTGGATCGGCGGACGATCTGTCGAGCCTCTTCCTCATCCTCCGGGAGCTCTTTTCTCAGGATATACGCGATATATGGAACTGTCCAGTCGGGAATGACCACCAAGACCTCCATGATCAAGTCGACCACTGCTGGGACTTCAACCTCAGTCGGATCTATGGCACTCTTGGGCTGTGGAGCTTCTTCGGTGAAAGGATCTTCTTTGACTGACGGAGTGTGTATATGCTCCAAGAACAAACCACTCGGAATGGCTTCTCTCTTGGATCCTATCTTTGCTAGATCATCAGCTGCTTGATTTTTCAGTCGGGGTATATGATGGAGCTCCAACCCCTCGAACTTCTTTTCCAGCTTCCTTACTGCACTGCAGTATCCAGTCATGGCTGGGCTTCTCACGTCCCACTCCTTCATCACCTGGTTGACCACTAAATCCGAGTCGCCATAGACCATCAGGCGACGGACGCCGAGTGAAATGGCCATGCGCAACCCGTATAAGAGGGCCTCATATTCTGCCTCATTGTTGGAGGAATCAAAGTGAATCTGGAGCACATATCTGAGCTTATCTCCTCTGGGGGAAACCAGGACGACCCCAGCACCGGAACCATTCAACATCTTAGAGCCATCAAAGAACATGGTCCAATGCTCCGAGTGAACTTCAGTCGGCTGCTGCTGTTCAATCCACTCGGCGAGGAAATCTGCTATTGCCTGGGACTTAATGGCTTTCTTTGCCTCAAACTTGATATCAAGGGGAAGAAGTTCAATCGCCCATTTGGCCACTCGACCAGTTGCATCTCTGTTGTGCAAAATCTCTGATAGTGGAGCGTCGCTGACGACTGTGATGGAATGATCAGAGAAGTAATGAGCAACCTTCTTTGTGGTCATGTATATTCCATACACAAGCTTCTGATAATGAGGATATCTCTGCTTGGATGGAGTCAAGACTTCAGACAAATAATACACTGGGCGCTGAACTTTGAGAGCTTTTCCTTCTTCTTCCCGCTCGACCGTAAGCACAGTACTGACGACTTGTCCTGTGGCTGCGATATAGAGCAACAGAGGCTCTTTGCTGATTGGAGCAGCAAGCAGCGGCTGGGTGGAGAGCAGAGCTTTTAGCTCGGCAAACGCTGCATCAGCTTCTGGAGTCCACTCGAACTTGTCTGCCTTCTTCATCAGTCGGTAAAGAGGCAATGCCTTTTCACCGAGTCGTGAGATGAATCGACTTAATGCGGCCAAGCATCCAGTAAGCTTCTGGACATCGTGCACTCGCACAGGGCGTTCATTCGGAGAATAGTGCCGATCTTCTCTGGATTAGCGTCGATTCCCCGTTCGGAAACGAGAAAACCGAGTAACTTGCCACCAGGAACTCCAAATGTGCACTTTGATGGATTGAGCTTGATATCATACCTTCTGAGGTTGGCAAATGTTTCGGCGAGATCAGCGAGCAGGTCGGAACCTTTTCGTGACTTGACAACGATATCATCCATATACGCTTCCACATTCCGACTGATTTGAGTGAGTAGACACTTCTGAATCATTCGCATAAATGTGGCTCCGGCATTCTTGAGGCCGAACGGCATGGTGATATAGCAGAAGCACCCGAATGGAGTGATGAAAGCTGTTTTTACCTCGTCGGGTCCGTACAGACGAATCTGGTGGTACCCGGAATAGGCATCTAGAAAAGATAATCTCTCGCATCCCGCGGTCGAGTCAACAATTTGATCTATGCGAGGGAGAGGAAAATGATCTTTCGGGCAGGCCCGGTTGATGTGCTTGAAATCAATGCACATTCGGAGCGACTTGTCCTTCTTAGGAACCATGACGACATTAGCGAGCCACTCGGAGTGGTATATCTCTCGGATAAATCCTGCCGCCAACAGTCGAGCCACTTCCTCACCAATGGCTTTTCTCTTCTGGACGGCGGACCACCGAAGATGCTCTTTGACTGGTTTTACAGATGAGTCGACTCTTAGGCGATGCTCAACAGTCCCCTGGGAACACCTGGCATGTCAGTGGGCTTCCATGCAAAAATGTCCCAGTTCTCACGGAGGAACTGGATGAGCGCTTCTTCCTATTTTGGGTCGAGTGTTATGGAGATGCGGGTCGGAGCTGCATCGGGGTCGGTCGGGTGAATGTGAACATGCTTCGTCTCACCGGACGACTGAAATGCAGACTCTGTGGCGGGTTTCTTGGATCGCAGCAAGTCACTGGGATCTGCGTTTTGCTTGTATTCCTCGAACTCGACCGCTGTCACCTGGGAATCGGCAATCTTTGAGCCCTTCTGAAAGCACTCTTCTGCCTTTTTCTGATCACCGGTGACAGTGATCACTCCTTTGGGGCCGGGCATCTTCAATTTGAGGTACACGTAACATGGTCGAGCCATGAACCGTGCGTAAGCTGGTCTCCCCAAAATGGCATGATATGCACTCTAAAAATCCACGACCTCAAACGTCAACTTTTCTTTGCGAAAATGTTTCGAATCACCAAACACCACGTCCAAAGCTATTTGGCCGAGTGACTCGGCTTTCTTCCCTGGTATAACTCCATGAAAGCTCATGTTACTAGTGCTCAGTCGGGACATCGGAATGCCCATTCCTTTCAGTGTGTCTGCATACAACAAATTCAGCCTGCTTCCACCGTCCATCAGCACTTTTGTCAGTCGAGTGCCTTCGACAACTGGATCGACCACCAAGGCTTGCCTCCCAGGGGTGGCAATATGAGTCGGGTGATCAGATTGGTTGAATGTGATGGGTATTTGGGACCATTTCAGATAATTTGCTTTTGCTGGGGCAACCATGTTCACCTCTCGGTTAATGACTTTCAATCGACTCTTGCTTTCCACATCTGCAAAGATCATCAGAGTGGAGTTGATATGCGGATATCCTTCCTCACTGTCCTCCTTGTCTTCGGCCTTGTCCGACTCCTTCTCCTTGTGCTTAGACTGTTTTCCCTGAAACTGCTGGATCAGGAGTCGACATTGGCGAGTGGTGTGCTTCGGGTAGATGATATTCCCCTCTTCGTCTTTCTTCGTGTGGATGTGACATGGCATATCCATTACGTCGTTCCCTTCTTTATCCTTTACCTTCTTAGGGTTCCAGGATCCTTTTGGTTTCCCCTTAAACTTTCCCTGAGTCATGGCCAGAGCCTCTCCAGGAGCTGCTGGTTCAGCCTTCCGCTTTTGTTTCCGACTGGTGTTTCCCTTTTCCGACTGGCTCGGCTTGTGCTTGCCGCTTCGGAGTCGGTCTTCTTCTTCGCCGTTGGCGTACTTGGTAGCAATCTCCATCATCCGACTCAAGGTCATGTCACCGGTTCGACCAAATTTCAAACTTAATTCTCTGTTCTTGACACCATCCTTGAAGGCGCAGACTGCCTGATGATCAGACACATTCTCCACAGTATGGTGCAAAGTGATCCATCTCTGAATATACTCTCTGAGAGTCTCATTGGTCTTCTGCACGCAGACTTGCAACTCTGTCAGTCCAGCTGGTCGCTTGCAAGTTCCTTCAAATGTTCTGATGAACACTCAGGACAGATCTTCCCAAGTGTAAATGCTGCTAGGAGGTAATTGAGTCAACCATGCCCTGGCAGAACCTTCCAGCATGAGGGGCAAATGCTTCATGGCCACCTCGTCGTTTCCACCACCAATCTGAACCGCCACTCGGTAGTCCTCGAGCCAAGTTTCAGGCTTAGACTCGCCAGTGAACTTGCTGACTCCTGTTGCCAACCTGAAATTGGGAGGGATAACTGCGGCTCTGATAGATCTGCTGAAACATTCAGGACCAAAAACATGCACTCGACTGCTTGTGGGCGCATCTCTGTCGAGTCCACCTCGATGGGCTCTGTTCCGGTCGACCAAACCTTGCACGATAATGGACCGCGCGTCGAAGCCTGGTTCTCTGGGGTCGACTGGAACTCTTCGCCCCGCACTGAGCTGACGCCTGTCATCTTGCTGCCGAGGAGTGTAAGACCCACCCCTCGGAGGGGAATTGGGCACTCGACGCCTATCATCTCGGTCGAGTCGGTCACCATATTGGTCTCGCTGATTCTCGCGCCCTTCACGCCGCGGAGGCGATCTGGGGTTGTGAGCCGACTGAACCGTATTCGCAGCGACGGATCGACTGTGAATTCTGTTGCGCGACTGCGACACGGCCGAATTCTGATCTCCTGCTGCCCGGAGCAGATCCCTGATCTGCATCAAGCCTCTGCCAGCTTCCGACTGAGAAGGCTGGATAGACTCTGCTATACGGGTCGCAGCTGCTAAATTCTGGATTGGGGTTCGATATACCTGAGTCGGCGGGAAGAGTTGACGTCGACTGTTGTCGGGAACTCGTTGCCGCGCGCGCTCGTCGAGTGCTTGCTGAAGATTCTCCAGTCGAGTGCGTTCAGCCAAGTTGGCCAAACATGCCTCCTCCAAGGCGCGAGCCTCGGGGGTTTCTCCTGCGATGGGCGTACGCAGGGCATCCACGTTCCTGCGGCGAAGTTCCTCTCTTTGCAGAGAGTCGAGTGGCTCGGGCTGGTACTCTTCGTGGTCTCGTGCGGGGTCGCCTCCGTCGCCTGCTCCACCATCACGGGCGAAGCCAGGGGGACTGCGGGGCCCGTCGACCATCAGGATTTCCGCCACTGGATCACTGCTATCGCACTCGGATGCAGTCTCTACGGAGCCAGACGACAGATCGAACATGCCGTAGAGAGATTCGTCGGGCTCGATTGCCGCAACATGAGAGGTGGCCGTCTGGCGAGCCACCCCGTGCCTCACCCACCGCTGAAGCCTCGACCGGCCCGAGCGCTTGCGCTGGCGGGAGACCGGGAGGGTGGACGATGGAGGAGTCGACTGATACGGGGTCGACGGTTGCCGCAGCAGAACGCCGCGGACACATGCGCGAAAATGCGTCGCACCGCGGACGGGGAGCGCATCAACGTCGAGTGGAGCCTCCTGGAGCCAGGCGGAGTCCTCGGCGATGATGGTGAGAGCACCGAGACGGATCTCTCGACCCTCGACCAAAACTCCAGCAGCCACCATCATGAAAGTACTCGGAAGAATCGCAACTTCTCCACAAAATTGCTAAAACACCGGCCCCATGGTGGGCGCCAACTGTCGTGGTTCTAAGCCTGACAGTAGAGTGGGGGTAGGTATGGAGAGGCAAGGTCCTAGCTATGGAGAGGTTGTAAACACAAGGGATGTACGAGTTCAGGCCCTTCTTGGAAGAAGTAATAGCCCTACATCTCGGAGCCCGGAGGCGGTCGAGTGGATTATGAGTATATGAGTTACAAGGTGCCGAACCCCTCTACCTGTGGAGGGGGGTGGCTTATATAGAGTGCGCCAGGACCCCAGCCAGCCCACGTAGGAGAGGGTTTAAGGTGAGTTAAGTCCGGGGCGTTACTGGTAACGCCCCACATAAAGTGTCTTTACTATCATAAAGTCTACTTAATTACAGGCTGTTGCAGTGCAGAGTGCCTCTTGACCTTCTGGTGGTCGAGTGAGTCTTCGTGGTCGAGTCCTTCAAGTCGGTCGAGTCCCTCGTTGGTCGACTGGAAGGCGACCTCTTCTAAGGGCGTCCTCGGGCAAGGTACTTAGATCAGGTCCGTGACCCTACCCTAGGTACATGACCCCATCACCGGATTCAAAAGCTCTCGGCCAGGTCAGTGAAAGCCGCCCTCTAAAGGCGCCAGAGACGAACTGTCCAGCGTAAACAAAATTCTAGACCAAATATGTCAGATCCATAGCACCCCTGGTAAACCCGCTAATCATACCCACAGAGAATGTTGGGTCTTCAAGCAGTCCGGCAAGATCAACGCCGTACACAAGGGGGAGGATACACCAAGCGAAGACGAGGATCAGCCTCTCAAGCAAGACACTGGGGAACAAAAGAAATTTCCACTAGAAGTCAAAACAGTAAACGTGTTACACGTGATCAAGGGGAGAAACAAAACGGCACTCCCAGAAAAATATGCCCAAGGGCCTATCACCGCGGAGTCCTGCCACTGGTCGTCTCAACCGATCACTTTCGACCATCGTGATTACTCAGCAAGTATCCGGCGTGCAGGATGGGCTGCCCTAGTATTAGACCCAATAATTGACGGATACCACTTCACACGAGTCCTGATGGACGGTGGAAGCAGTCTAAACCTGATATACCAGGATACAATCCGCGAAATGGGGATAGACCCAATGAAAATTTGCCATAGCAACACTACCTTTAAAGGAGTAATGCCAGGCCCAGGGGCTCACTGCACGGGCTCCCTACTACTAAAGGTTATATTCGGCTTCCCCGATAACTCCCGTAGCGAACATTTAACCTTCCACATTGCTCCATTCCAATGCGGTTATCAAGCACTACTTGGACGCGAAGCTTTTGCTCGCTTTAATGCAATACCACATTATGCTTCCCTGACGCTCAAGATGCCCGGTCCACGCGGCATCATTATAGTGAACGGAAGTATTAAGCGATCATTGCGCACCGAAGAGAATGCGACTGCCTTGGCAGACGCACACTAAAAACGGCCTCGCCACCTAAAGCATTTAACAGGTCGTCAAGACCACGGACACGGTTAGATGAGTCCGGTGCAGCTATATGTAATTCATACCGGTCACGCCCCTATTACAATTACAAGGGGCTCAACGCATGCAGACAAGTGGCAATTTTTACTCATCTTGAATTATACATGGTTTCTTTAAAAACTATCTTTTTGCACGACAACTTTTTCACCTAAGTTCCTCTCTTTTACAGATGACCATCGTGCTACACCCGTCCAGGATACGACACAACTGAGACACAGGCGCAGATGTGCAGCAGGGACCCGCTCCAAGGATTCTTTTTAGATTAAGACCCTATGTAAACCTTTGTTACTGTCTCTTGTTGATACACATCCATCGAATTCTCAGCACAATTGAGAAGGATGCTGACGTCTTGGCATGTGGCCACGTCAGAATAATGCACGTACCTGGACACAAGGGGCTCCTTACAAAGGGCACTATTTAGGCCCGGTTTATACCACAAAGACCAAATACCTTAGGGAGTGTTCGGCGTCGCGAGTTATGCCTTATATGCATCAGCTCCGAATCATTGTCTTTGGTCAAATGTTGGGTTTGCCCGGCTCCTGTGTTTTGGTGCCTTACGTTCCGCTTTATCGGCTAAGGTAGCACCAGGAGAACTACTGCGATTGTGCCCTAGTTCATCCGGACAAGCACCTCAGTAGAGAAAGCCGAAAACTGACAGTCATGATATAGCGTGAGACTGGTCAACCACTCGATGACCTATCGGAATGTTAGAATTCCTCCGCCTTAACGAAGGGCCGTTTTGGCCAGACATGTACACACCCCGAGATCGGGAGAGTGCAGAGCCACCAGGGGCTATCTAGTAGCCCCACTGTCAAACTGCTATGGCTAAGTGAAAGTGTTAAAGCATTATAGTCCAGTTGCCTCGTTCGCTACGCTATTACCTCCTTAATAGGACCAAGACGTTGGGTTAAGTGTGAACACGCGTTTTTCGCAAGCACCTCCACATTATATGCGTGAGGGTTGAAGCCGACGACTGCAATCTTTCAGGTTATACACATGTATACATAAACGGCCGCACAGGAGGCATCATACTACTTTTAGGCAAAAGTATAAACATAACCTTATAAAAATTTCATAAAAGCATTGTGTTTACAATGAGAATACATATCACTCAAACATAATATTCTTCGAGCATTGGGCCTCTATCAAACGAGCACCCCCGAGAACCTCCTCGAAATAGTGCTCGGCAGCCACTCGGCCTATGGCCGAACCCTGCGCCGCAACAGTGGTAGCGTCCATCTCCGCCCAGTATGCTTTAACACGGGCAAGGGCCATCCACAAGCCTTCTATGCACGCCGACCTCTTCATCGCATTAATGCGCGACACCGCACCAAGGAACCGCTGCACTAAACTGAAATAGCTGTTCGGCTTTGGCTTTTCCGGCCATAGCTGATCCACGACAGACCTCATGGCGAGTCTGGACAACCTATTTAGTCCGGCCTATTCAGCTAGTTGATCAGTCAATGGAAGCGGATGCTCTGGAATGTTGAATTGCGACCAGAACAGCTTGTTCACTTCACGATCTATTTGACCTTGGAAGTATTTGGCCGCATCGGCAGCGCTCTCCGCCAAGTCCATATACGCATCTGCTGAACTCCATAGCCGATCCAGAGGGGCATACCGTGGATCTTCGAACTTCCTCCGTAGCATGAAGGGATTCCCAGCTGCAATATCCCTGGCTTCCCGCAGCTCCTCCTTCGCTCTCATAGCAGAGCGGGTGTCTTTGTCCGCAATCGTGGCCTTCTCAAGGTCCGTTGCCTTTGCTCGGTTTTCTTTTTCAAGGAGCCGGCAACGGTCGGCAGTGTCTTTTAATTCTACGGCCATCTCGGCCATCTTCTCTTGGCTCTCGCAATGTGCGGCCTTCTCGGCTTTCAACTCTTCGGTCGCCTTCAAAGCAGCCGCATTACTAATCCTCGCTTGTTCCTTGGCTTGGGAAAGTTCTGCCCGCAAGGTTTCCACGGTGGCAGCTCCATCTGCAGTCACAACATATTAAAGATACTGGCATCATGCTGCTCTTACTATGTTGTGTTCACCAGATAATAACACTTACCCTGTGCCTCGTCAAGCCTCTTGTTAACAAGCTCGATGTCGGTGTCTGCCGCATCCAGTTGCCGTTTTAATTCGGCAAACTCACTAGTCCGGCTAGCCACCGGAGCTTCCACCACCTGCACATAAGGGCAGTCTGGTTATTGCCTGGGACTATGATCCTCTGTTCGCCGCCGTTCTTGACGACAACCAGAGTCTCAGGGGCTACTATCTACACAGGGCACACCTAACATGTGTGGTACTATCACATATTATCTCACGTACCTCAAAGCCTGTCAGTAGACTCATAAAGGCTTCATGCAATCCACTTTCGGCGGACAAAATTCTCTCCATCACCGTACCCATCAGCGGACGGTGTTCTTCTGAGATGGCCGCTCGCCCCACCAGCTCCCTCAGAACGTCTGACCGCATACCAGACGGCGCCGGACTCTTTTGTTTGCTCTCTTCGGGAGCCGGACGCTGGGGACTTCGGGGGTCTATGGGATTATCTTCTGGCCTCACCGGATCCGGAGTGGCCCTCCGTGACGACACTTCAGGGTCGCCCGCTTCTTGAGCGGAGGAGTCCGGGGGAGCCGTTTCCCTCTCCATCATCTCTGGAAGAAGATCTCTCGAAGACGAGCTCAGCTGAGAGGGGCTAAGGCCCGAACTGCAAGATATATGCGGTGGTTATTTTCTCAGAAAAAAGATAGTATACCTTCACTATTAAAGTATTTTGGATCACTTGCGACTCATTGGAGGGCTGATCCCCCCGAGGACTTTGTGCGGCAAAAGCACCCCCCGAGGCAGGACCATCTGTGGGAGACTTCTTCTCCCATTTGGAGGCCTCGGCTTCTGGATCCTCTGAAGCAGTCCTTTTCCTCCCCCGGTTATCCTCCTTCATGGAGACGCTCATTCCCTCGGTTGGAACTGGCAGCGATGGGGGCCCGCGTCCGCCCGTATTATCCCCCCCCCCCCCGTATCTTCCTTCGAGGGCTTCGGGCAAGGTGCGAGCTCGAGCATCTTTTCCAATACCAGATTTTCCAAACCCTCAGGGAGGGGGGGGCAAACACCGAATCATCTTCGCCTTTGTTAGCCAGTCCTGGTCAAAGAGCGAACCCTCAGAAATAACTTCATGATGAATAAAAGACAGTGTGTTCGGCTAGAGGATTTCTTACTTGTTCGGCGGCGCGGTTATTGCTCAGGCCCACGTCCTCGGTAGTATCCGGACACTCTATTTGAGGTCCGAAGAATGACTTGTACATCTCCTCGTGCGTCAGGCCAAGGAAACTTTGAATGGCACGCAGTCCTTCTGGGTTGAACTCCCACAAGCGAAGGGGCCGGCGTTTGCAAGGCTGGACTTGACGAACCAGCATAACTTGTATTACCACGACCAAATTAAAATCTCCCACAAAGAGATCTTGAATGCGGCTTTGCAGTATAGGCACGTCCTTGGCTGGACCCCAGCTCATACCTCTACTAATCCATGACATTAGTTGTGGTGGGGGGCCCGAGCGGAAAGCGGGGGCAGCCGCCCACTTGGCACTTCTGGGAGCCGTGACGTAAAACCACTCCCGTTGCCATAATTCGGACACCTCTGGAAAGGAACCTTTCGGCCATGGAGCTCCTGCCATCTTGCCTATTGATGCACCTCCGCACGCTGCATGTTGCCCCACGATCATCTTCGGCTTCACTTCAAAGGTCTTGAGCCACAGGCCGAAGTGAGCGGTAATGTGGAGGAAGGCCTCACACACGACAATAAATGTCGAGATGTGGAGAAAGGAGTCTGGAGCTAGATCATGGAAATCTAGCCCGTAATAGAATATCAAACCCCTGACAAAGGGATCCAGAGTGAGGCCTAGGACTCGAATGAAGTGGGAGACGAACACGACGTTCTCGTTGGGTTCGGGAGTAGGGACGACCTGCCCTCGAGCAGGTAGCCGATGCGAAACCTCGGCGGTCAGGTATCTGGCCTCCCTCAACTTCTTGATGTCCTCTTCCGTCACGGAGGAGGGCATCCATCGGCCTTGAAGGCTGGATCCAGACATGATTAAAGATCCGGAGCACCTAACCTGGGCTTTGGGTGTTGGAACTCGAGGCGGGGAAGGGTTTGATTGAGCACGAGAGGGAAAAAGCAAAAACCTTATCCCTATATAAAGAGGGTGAATATCAAGCATCCTCTCCGTAGCCATTTAGGACTTGCCTATAACCTGGGAGTCCTAGACACGGTTGGGTTACCCACGACCGCATTAATGAGAATCCCGTAATTGGGGGAACACGATCTCTGCTTTGACCAGACGTGTCAAGAAACCGCCTCGCGTTATGTGTGGAGCTGGTTGAAGAAAAACGGTTCGAATAATCACCGGGCCATGACATAACGTCATGCTGCCAAAACAAGTCAGAAAATTGGATTTGTGAAAATATTATTCTCTCTACGGCGGTATGTGGAACTTATTTTGCAGGGTCGGACACTATCCTCGTATTCAAATTCTTCTGTGATGTATTCAGAGAAGGAACCCGCCTTGCAATCCCGAAGACAATACTGCACGCCGGACTCATCGTCATTGAAGCCTGGTTCAGGGGCTACTGAGGGAGTCCTGGATTAGGGGGTCTCCGGACAGCCGTACTATCTCCATTGGCCGGACTGTTAGACTATGAAGATACAAGATTGAAGACTTCGTCTCGTGTCTGGATGGGACTCTACTTAGCGTGGAAGGCAAGCTAGGCAATACGGATATGGATATCTCCTCCTTTGTAACCAAGCTTGTGTAACCCTAACCCTCTCCGGTGTCTATATAAACCGAAGGGTTTTAGTCCGTAGGACAACAACCACAACATACAATCATACCATAGGCTAGCTTCTAGGGTTTAGCCTCTCTGATCTCGTGCTAGATCTACTCTTGTACTACCCATATCATCAATATCAATCAAGCAGGACGTAGGGTTTTACCTCCATCAAGAGGGCCCGAACCTGGGTAAAACATTGTGTCCCCTGCCTCCTGTTACCATCCGGCCTAGACGCACAGTTCGGGACCCCCTACCCGAGATCCACCGGTTTTGACACCGACATTGGTGCTTTCATTGAGAGTTCCTCTGTGTCGTCGTTGTTAGGCTTGATGGCTCCTACTATCATCAATAGCGATGCGGTCCAGGGCGAGACTTTTCTCCCCGGACAGATCTTCGTATTCGGCGGCTTTGCACTGCGGGCTAATTCGCTTGGCCATCTGGAGCAGATTGAAAGCTACGCCCCTGGCCGTCAGGTCAGATTTGGAAGTTTGAACTACACGGCCGACATCCGTGGAGACTTGATCTTCGACGGATTCAAGCCAAAGCCGGGCGCGCCGCACTGTCATGACGGGTATGACCTAGCTCTGCCGCCAAACAGTACCCCATAGGCCGCGCCCGCATCAGCTCCGACCCTTAGCTCGGAGCCAACTGCGCCAATCGAGGATGGGTGGCTAGACACCGCCTCAGGGGTTGTAGTCTCAACGGCGATCGAGCCGAACACTAGCGTAATCCTCTGCGAAGCCCGTGACTCCAAGGTGCCGGACTCTTTTCTGGACTCTGAACCGTCCGCGCCCCTGCCAATCAAATCCGATTGGGCGCCGATCATGGAATTCACCACCGCGGATATCTTTCAGCACTCGCCCTTCGGCGACATTCTGAATTCACTAAGGTCTCTCTCTTTGTCAGGAGAGCCCTGGCCATACTATGGCCAACAAGATTGGGATGCGGACGATGGAGAAATTCAACGCCCACCCACCACCCACTTCGTAGCCACTGTCGATGATTTAACCGACATGCTCGACTTCGACTCCGAAGACATCGACGGTATGGACGACGATGCGGGAGGCGAAGAGGAACCACCACCCACAGGGCGCTGGACGTCCACCTCATCATATGATGTATACATGGTGGACACACCAAAAGAAGACGAGGAGGAGGAACGGAAGGACGCAACGAAGGCTTGTCCCCTCGAGAAGCAGTCAAAGCGGCGGCATAAGCGCTGCCCCAAATCCCGCCTCGGCAGAAATAACGATCATACAGACCCAGCATTGGAGCAGGGCGAACTACTGCCGGACCATGACAATACGAAAAATCAAACCGAACAAACCAATTCTGTCAACAAGATTGGGATGCGGACGATGGAGAAATTCGACACCCACCCACCACCCACTTCGTAGCCACTGTTGATGATTTAACCGACATGCTCGACTTCGACTCCGAAGACATCGATGGAATGGACGACGATGCGGGAGGCGAAGAGGAACCACCGCCCACAGGGCACTGGATGTCCACCTCATCATATGACGTATACATGGTGGACACACCAAAAGAAGACGACAACGAGGAACGGAAGGACGCAACGAAGGCTTGTCCCCTCGAGAAGCAGTCAAAGCGGTGGCGTAAGCGCCGCCCCAAATCCTGCCTCGGCAGAAATAACGATCAGACAGACCCAGCATTGGAGCAGGGCGAACTACTGCCGGACCACAGCAATACGGAAAATCAAACCGAACAAACCGGGAACAGGAGCGCCGGTTCAACCGCGCACGACGGACCCGCCTCACCAGAACAATGTTGTACCATAGTATGTACCAACACCGCCCGGGCATTATTCCAACCCGTTGGACAACATTGTGGCTGCCGCTTCATGCCTGGCGGCCCTCCCAACCGATGGCGAGTCACCAGTTGCAGTGGAAGCACATCGGGCCAGGGATCTCCTTCAAATAGCACCAAATCAACAACAGGCGTATTCACACAGTCGTGATAGGATTCATTCCACTCCCCATCCAAGCCAGAGCTATAGCACACACGTGGAGGATGAACCGGCCGTGTCCAGTAGTGCACGCCACCGAAATACACCATGGGGGAACAACCCGACCGGGGGAGGCGCTAATGCGCAAGATGTTGTGGATCATGGCCGCGCACGTCGGGAGGCCGAGTTGGCGGTTTGACACGGAGCACGACAGCATACTCCGGTTCACCCCACGGCCTCCATGGAGCCAGGAGTGATGTTCAGTTCCTTAGGGGTGCTGTGTCTAACCCCCGCTTTGCGTAATGTGAGACTGCCCAGGGATTTCAAGGGACCTCGTAAGGTACCAAATTACACCACCGATTTGCAACCAGAGGCGTGGGTGGAGAGCTATGAGATGGCAATGGAGATGTTAGATGTGGATGAGACAGTATGTGCTAAATATTTCACCATGATGTTGGAAGGAACAGCTCGCGCTTGGTTGAAGAGCTTGCCAACCAACTTTGTTGGATCATGGGCCGAATTGAAGCACCGGTTTATCGAGAACTTCAAGGATACATGTAAGCAGCCGATGTCAATCATGGATCTGGCCGCTTGTGTCCAAGAGGAAGGGGAATCCACGACCCATTGGGTCAAACGGGTCTCAGCAATTTTGCATTCATCAGATCGTATCAATGCAGACACTGCGGTGTTAACATTAGAGGGCAATTGTCGTTTCAAACCGTTAAAACAGAAATTAGGAAGGCTCAAACGCCACTGCAATGATATGTCAACACTCATGGCCGCTTTGGTTAAATACGCCGATTTAGGTAATACCAAGGATCTGGATTCAGAGGAGGACAAACCGGAGAAAGGTAAGAAGAACGACAATGCCAAGGGCCAACAGCATAATCCGGCAGGCCATGGAAACGGTGGTAAGTGCAAGGCGGACAGTAGCTTGGACTTTGTTGCAAATACCAATGCACAGGAGAATGGCCAGCGCCGTAAGGGCAAGCAGCCCCAAAGGGGTGGAGGTTCAGGCCCCAATTTGGAGCGCTTGTTAAATCAGCCCTGTCCAAAGCATAGATCGAAGGAGAAGGTTCAGTATGTTCCAATATGTTCCAATATGACAGCGGCCCGCCCGGCGGTTCAGGAGGAGGTTTCCATGGACCGGGTTACGGAGGTGGTGGTTCCCGTTTAGGGTTTCAAGGCAGCCAAACCGGACACGTCAATCAAGGGCACCAAGGCAACCAGGGAGGTTACAACCATCAGGGGAATCAGCAGCATCAGCAGCAGTTGGGTTATCAGAGCAATCCCAAACAGCTGAACAGTGGGCAATATCATGTCTTCACTACTAGTTTGTGCAAACGTGATCAGAAGCTTCACAAAAGGGCAGTAAACTCTGTTGAGCCAGCAGTACCTCAGTATTTACGCTGGTCTGAGCAGCCTATTTTGTGGAGTAGAGATGATCACCCACCCCGGGTTGATAATCCAGGTCACTTGGCCCTGGTGGTGGCCCCTCAAGTTGGGGGATACAAGTTTACCTCAGAGGGGTGGAGGTTCAGTGTAACACCCCAGATATAATTTTCCCAATATGTATTCCAACTCTTGCCGTTTCCGGCCTTAAATTATTTTATTTTCTCGGGTTCGGGTTTTTGTCTCCGTGTGTTGTTGTCATTGTCATGCATCTCATATCATGTCATTATGTGCATTGCATTCGCATACGTGTTCATCTCATGCATTCGAGCATTTTCCCCGTTGTCCGTTTTGCATTCCGGCGCTTCGTTCTCCTCCGGTGGTCATTTCTACCTTTCTTTCGTGTGTGGGGATTAAACATTTCCGGATTGTACCGAGACTTGCCAAGCGGCCTTGGTTTACTACCGGTAGACCGCCTGTCAAGTTTCGTACCATTTGGACTTCATTTGATGCTCCAACGGTTAACCGAGGGACCGAAAAGGCCTCGTGTGTGTTTCAGCCCAACACCCCTCCAAGTTGGCCCAAAACCCACCAAAACCCTCTCCATCATCTAGAGCGTTCGATCACGATCGCGTGGCCGAAAACCGCACCTCATTTGGAGCTTCCTAGCTCCTCCTACCTCTATAAATATCCCCTCCCCGAAATTCTGGATCCAAACCACCCTAAACCTAGCCCCGCTCCTCATCTGCGCGCCGGACACGTCCGTCCGTGCGCCAGACATCGCCGCCGCCCACTCCCGTCGCGCCACGTGGCGGGCGTGCCCACGTCACCGCCGACGGCCCGCTTAGCCCGCGCGGGGCCCTCCCCGGCCCGGCCGCGCCTCTCCAATGCCGCGGGTGACCCGAGCCGGCCCCCGCGCCACCGTACGCCGCGCCGCCGCCTTCCTCCGCCTCGACGCCGGCGAGCCGCCGCATCCGGTCGCCGTCGACGCCCGCCGGTCACCGCACCACCACCGGGCCGCCCCTCGCCGCCCCTCGCCGCGCCCGACCACGCCGTCTTCGGCCCGCGCCTCCTCGCTCCGCCCCGGGCTTCCTCTCCTTCCCCGGCGATCCCAACTCCGGCCAATGGTGTTTCCGGTGAGCTCCTCGAAGTCTGTGCAGATCTGGATCCAAAAATCTCGAGGGTCGACTTTTTGCCCGAAACCCTAGTTCATATTGCCATGTTCATCGCATCGTAACTTTGCATCCGTAGATCCGTTTTGAGCATATAGCATATCAAAATGTTCGTTTCGGAGAGCACATCATTTCATTCCATTGCATCATTTTCATTTGAGTTCATCTTGATGCCCGAAATGCTGTTATAAGAGTTCTACTTGAGATAATTGTCAGATCTGCTGCTCCATTTAGATATTTGTCATTTTTGCCATGATTGTTGTGTGCATGTTATGCCCATGAGCTCTACATATGTTTTGTTAAGGGTTTTGCCATCTCTCCAGAGGTGCAACCCATGTTTTTTTGTGATGTGTGTGGTGACTAGCACAAGCTTGCAAAGTGAGGCACTTGGTAATGTTGATTTCAGGGACTTAGCATTTCCACTAAGTCCTTGAGTTGTTATCTCATATGGCCATATGTTCATGTTGTTTCCTAGTGATCCGTGCCTTTTTTGAGGATGGTCAGTAAGGATGTTTTGTTAATCTTGTAGTGCTCTATCCATCCATGTCTTTGTTTGCAATTATGGAGCACCCTAGCTTGAGTCAATCGAGCTCTACTTTTGCTACTTCGTGAATCTGGGCAGATTGTCTACTTGTTAGCGATTTTGCTGAGGATGTTGTAGTTGATCCGTGCATGCTATGCTATTGTGCTTGCCATGTCTAGCTTGCATTTTGTGTATTCTTGATGGATGTATGCTAAGCTTTTCATGAGTTGCTCCGTAGTGAGTGCATCGAGCTCGTAAACATGCCTACTTGATATCTGTTTCAGCATGTTCCAGTTTTCACTAAGTGTGAGAACTGATTATGTTTTTGCCAGGTTCACATGCTTGCAAATGTATTTTCTGATCCCTTTTGGCTCAAGGTCACTAAGGGACTTATGTTAAGCTCTTTGAGTAGCTCCATGCCATGCTTTACTTTGCCCTGTTCAGGTCCTGTAGCATGTAGTTTTGTTGCTCCGAAGAGTGCTATCTGATCTGAAATTCCAGACAAGTGTTAATTTCACTAAGTCTGAGATCTGTTTACCATATGCATTTTTGCCATGCTTGTTTGAACCTATTAATGGATGAATTGGCCGTAGGTCAGTGCTAGACTTTTGTTAAGCATCATGAATGCATTCCTGCCATGTATTTTGTTGCCATGTTTGGGTGCTGTAGCTTGTTCATCTCATTGCATTTAGATGGCTACTTGCTGTAAATCGCAGAACGTGATCATATTTGACTTGCTTGCCATTTCCAAACCGTAACTCCGATTCCGGCGTTCTTTATATCGTTTTCAAGCAATTTCATCTCATCTTTCCAGTGGCACACTTGGATTCCCAAGTTGAGGCCAGGTTCTTGCGTTCCTTGTTAAATCTTGCATATGCATCCCGCATCGCATCTCGCATAGCATACCATCCTTGCATCATGTTGTTTGAGCTTTGCATGTGGTTGATTGTGTTCCGTTTGCTTGTTTGTCTTGTTTGGGTAGAGCCGGGAGACGAGTTTGCTAATGAGGAGCCCGTTGAGTTTGCTTTCAAGGATCCAGTCAACTCTGACAACTTTGCAGGCAAGATGATCATACCCTCAAAATCACTACTATCTTTGCTATGCTAGATTGCTCGCTCTTTTGCTATGCCATGCTACGATGCCTACCACTTGCTTTCAAGCCTCCCAAATTGCCATGTCAAACCTCTAACCCACCATGTCCTAGCAAACCGTTGATTGGCTATGTTACCGTTTTGCTCAGCCCCTCTTATAGCGTTTCTAGTTGCAGGTGAAGATTGGAGGCCGTTCCATGTTGGAACATTATTTACTTGTTGGGATATTATTATATTGCCATGTTATCTTAATGCATCTATATACTTGGTAAAGGGTGGAAGGCTCGGCCTCTCTCCTAGTGTTTTGTTCCACTCTTGCCGCCCTAGTTTCCGTCATATCGGTGTTATGTTCCCGGATTTTTGCATTCCTTACGCGGTTCGGTTATAATGGGAACCCCTTGATAGTTCACCTTGATTAAAGCTTTTCCAGCAATGCGCAACCTTGGTTTTACCATTTGCCACCTAGCCTCTTTTTCCCTTGGGTTTCCGGAGCCCGAGGGTCATCTTATTTAACCCCCCCCCCCCCCGGGCCAGTGCTCCTCTGAGTGTTGGTCCAAATAGAGCCACTTGCAGCGCCACCCCGGGGCAACTCGAGGGTTGGTTTTAGTTGTACGTAGTGTTCATCTGAGTGTGCCCTGAGAACAAGATATGTGCAGCTCCTATTGGAATTTGTCGGCACATTCGAGCGGTGTTGCTGGATTAGTTTTTAACCTGTTGAAGTGTCTTGAAGAACCGAGGTACCGAGTCTGATCGGAACGTCTCGGGAGGAGGTCTATTCCTTCGTTGACCGTGAGAGCTTGTCATGGGCTAAGTTGGGACTCCCCTACAGGGATTTGAACTTTCGAAAGCCATGCCCGCGGTTATGGGCAGATGGGAATTTGTTAATGTCCGGTTGTAGATAACTTGAACCTTAACTTAATTAACATGAATCAACAGTGTGAGTTACCGTGATGGTCTCTTCTCGGCAGAGTCCGGGAAGTGGACACGGTGTTGGAGTAATGTTTGCACAGGTTGCTCTCTAGTTATTCGTTCGCGCTTTGCCTCCTCTTCTCGCTCTCTTTTGGCAAACAGGATAGCCACCATATATGCTAGTCGCTTGTTGCAGCTCCACATATATTTACCTTGCCATACCTATTAAGCTTAAATAGTCTTGATCGCGAGGGTGCGAGATTGATGAGTCCCTGTGGCTCACAGATTACTATTACACCAGATGTAGGGCCTGATGATTCCGCTCCAGGTGACGCGCTTGAGCTCAAGTGGGAGTTCGACGAGGACTCTCAACGATACTATGTGTCTTTCCCTGATGATCGGTAGTGGTGCCCAGTTGGGGTGATCGGGACTGTGTCGCCTGTTGGGTTATCTTTTATTTTGGCACCGTAGTCGGGCCATGAGTGTTTGGATGATGTAATGTTATTTATGTACTTGATTGACATGGCGAGTGTAAGCCAACTATGTTATCTCCCCTTTATTATCTATATTACATGGGATGTTGTGAAGATTGCCTAACTTGCGACATATGCCTTATTTACGATTATGCCTCTAAGTCGTGCCTCAGCACGTGGGAGATATAGTCGCATCGAGGGCGTTACATTCAGGCCCCAATTTGGAGCGCTTGTTAAATCAGCCATGTCCAAAGCATGGATCGAAGGAGAAGCCGGCATCACATCTTTGGAAGGACTGTTATATCATGCGGGATTTTAAGAATTCCAATATGTTCCAATATGACAATGGCCCGCCCGGCGGTTCAGGAGGAGGTTTCCATGGACCGGGTTACGGAGGTGGTGGTTTCGGTTTAGGGTTTCAAGGCAGCCAAACCGGACACGTCAATCAAGGGCACCAAGGCAACCAGGGAGGTTACAACCATCAGGGGAATTAGCAGCAGCAGCAGTCAGGTTACCAGAGCAATCCCAAACAGCTGAACAGCGGGCAATATCATGTCTTCACACTAGTAGAAAAAGGGTCAAACGTGAAGCACATTAGTGCCGGTTTGTATTTGAGCCGGCACTAATGTATACATTAGTGCCGGTTCCAACGGCTAGCCAGGCCGCTTTCATTAGTACTGGTTCGTGGCGAACCTTTAGCACCGGTTCGTGCCACGAACCGGTACTAATGAGAGTGGTGGCAGGATGTTGTCAGACTGGGGCCCCTCCAGCCCCTTTAGTACCGGTTCTTGGCACGAACCGGTACTAAAGGTCGTCCTACATAAACCCTTCGTCCACCCGAGCTCACTCTGTTCTTCCCCTTTCCCCTCTCCTCTCTGTTCTTCCCCTCTTCCTCTCAAGCTCATCACACATTTTGCCCAAAATTTGTCAAGATTTGAAGGCCCCCGTCCATTCAAATGATCACAAAGGTTAGCAACTTTGTCCTTTCATCTCTCATTGCTAGATTAGCTCTTGCAATGCTTTATATAGTGATTAATTTGTGAGTTTAGTAATTTGGGAGGATATATATATATATGTGCTAGTATTTGATTTATATGCAATTTGAGGTCAAAAATAACACTTAGTTTGCATATGTAGGTGTGGTTTACTTAGTGCCTTCTAAATCTCCGTCGTAACCACCGTCGATCGCCCGCACCGTCCCGTCGCCGGCACCACCTTGTGGTGAGCCTCTTGTTCATGAAATTTTATATAAAAATTGATGTTTGTGTGATTTGGATATATAGTTACTCGTATAATTATCTTACCCGTACGTTGTTTGTTATACATATAGTGCCATGGTTTTGATATCCGTCCCCGTCGGCCCTCGTCCTTGTTATGATTCGGATGTGGTATATATATTCTCTTTTAAAACTAGTTGCATTTCGTGTTTATGACAAATTATGCCCATCAAGTTGACATAGAAATTTTTTCTAGGAGGTATGTGAACCGGAAATTCCAACCGACCCTATTGTCGAGAGGTTAAATTTAGTTGAAAGAGAAAACGAGTACTTGAAAGAAAAATTGAAAAGAATTGAGGGGGAGAAGATGGAATTGGAGTTGCATGTTGCCGATGTCGTCGATGATCACAAGATCAAGATGGAGAAAATGCGCTTGAAGATTAGAAAGATTAGAAAATATGCCATCGATAGTGAGGCTTGGTATCATTATGCTGTTGGATCCATTGTTACCTTAGTTGCGATCTTGATCGTATTTGTTGTTGCATTTAAATGCTTTAGCTAGAGAGTTATTTGTTTGTTGCATTTAAGTGTTGTATGAACTTTATGTATGAACTTGTATTAATTTGGTCTATTCGGTGTTGTGTAATGAAGATGAGCCGGCAATGGATGTACGATGACCGATGCTCTCCCCAGTTCGTTGAGGGCGTGCATACTTTTCTGCTTGCGGCTGAGGCAAACAAGCGGGCGGATGGTTTTATGCCTTGTCCATGTGCTCGCTGTAAGAATGGTCACAATTACTCTACGTCAAGAACCATTCACGTCCACCTGTTTAAGTCCGGTTTCATGCCCCACTATAATGTTTGGACCAAGCACGGAGAAAGAGGGGTTATGATGGAAGACAATGAAGAAGAAGAGGACGACGACAGCTATCCTGGCCATGGGTTCCCTGAATACGATGATACAACAATGGGGGAAGAAGCTGAGCCGGTAATGCGGGAAGAAGCTGAGCCGGCAATGCGGGAAGAAGCTGAAGAAGAGGCATCAGATGAGCCCGTTGATGATCTAGGTCGGGCCATTGCCGATGCAAAGAGAAACTGCGCAAGTGATTTGGAGAAGAAGAAGTTGCAGCGCATGTTAGAGGATCACAAAAAATTGTTGTACCCGAATTGCGTAGGTGACAAGAAAAAGCTGGGCACCACACTGGAATTGCTGCAATGGAAGGCAGAGAATGGTGTATCTGACAAGGGATTTGGAAAGTTGCTGGTAATGATAAAGGATATGCTTCCAAAGGACAACGAATTGCCCGAGAGTACGTACGAAGCAAAGAAGGCTGTCTGCCCTCTAGGGTTAGAGGTGCAGAAGATACATGCATGCCCTAATGATTGCATCCTCTACCGCGGTGAGTACGAGGATTTGAACGCTTGCCCGGTATGTGGTGCATTGCGCTATAAGATCAGCCGCGATGACCCTGGTGATGTCGAGGGCGAGCGCCCCAGGAAGAAGATTCCTGCCAAGGTGATGTGGTATGCTCCTATAATACCACGGTTGAAACGTTTGTTCCAAAACAAAGAGCATGCCAAGGCGATGCGATGGCACAGAGAAGACCGTAAGAAAGACGGAAAGTTGAGAGTACCCGCTGACGGGTCGCAGTGGAGAAAAATCGAAAGAAAGTACGGGAAGGAGTTTGCAGATGACGCAAGGAGCGTATGGTTTGGTCTAAGCGCAGATGGCATTAATCCTTTTGGGGAGCAGAGCAGCAACCATAGCACCTGGCCTGTGACTCTATGTTTGTATAACCTTCCTCCTTGGTTGTGCATGAAGCGGAAGTTCATTATGATGCCAGTGCTCATCCAAGGCCCTAAGCAACCCGGCAACGACATTGATGTGTACCTAAGGCCATTAGTTGAAGAACTCTTACAACTGTGGAATGGAACAGGTGTACGTGCGTGGGATGAGCACATGGGGGAAGAATTTGACCTAAAGGCGTTGCTGTTCGTGACCATCAATGATTGGCCTGCTCTCAGTAACCTTTCAGGACAGACAAACAAGGGATACCGCGCATGCACGCACTGTTTGGACGATACCGACAGTATATATTTGGCTAATTGTAAGAAGAATGTGTACCTGGGACATCGTCGATTTCTTCCGAGCAGGCATCCCGTAAGAAAGAAAGGCAAGCATTTCAAAGGTGAGGCGGATCACCGGACGAAGCCTCGCCACCGTACTGGTGCTGATGTACATGATATGGTCAAGGATTTGAAGGTGGTCTTTGGAAAGGGTCCTGGTGGACAACCTGTTCCGAATGACGCTGACGGACGCGCACCCATGTGGAAGAAGAAATCTATATTTTGGGACCTGCCCTATTGGAAAGACCTAGAGGTCCGCTCCGCAATCGACGTGATGCACGTGACGAAGAATCTTTGTGTGACCCTGCTTGGCTTCTTGGGCGTGTATGGGAAGACAAAAGATACACCTGAGGCACGAGAGGACCAGCAACGTATGCACGGAAAAGACGGCATACATCAGGGTCATGCAAGCTACGCTCTTACCAAAGAAGAGAAGGAAATCTTCTTTGAATGCCTGCTCAGTATTAAGGTACCGTCTGGCTTCTCGTCGAATATAAAGGGAATAATAAACATGGCAGAGAAAAAATTCCAGAACCTAAAGTCTCATGACTGCCACGTGATTATGACGCAACTGCTTCCGGTTGCATTGAGGGGGCTTCTACCGGAAAACGTTCGATTAGCCATTGTGAAGCTATGTGCATTTCTCAATGCAATCTCTCAGAAGGTAATCGATCCAGAAATCATACCAAGGTTAGAGAATGATTTGGTGCAATGTCTTGTCAGTTTCGAGTTGGTGTTCCCACCATCCTTCTTCAACATCATGACGCACGTCCTAGTTCACCTATGCGAAGAGATTAACGTTTTGGGTCCTGTATTTCTACACAATATGTTCCCCTTTGAGAGGTTCATGGGAGTCTTAAAGAAATATGTTCATAACCGTGCTAGGCCAGAAGGAAGCATCTCCAAGGGCCGTCAAAATGAGGAGGTCATTGAGTTTTGTATTGACTTTATTCCTGACCTTAAGCCGATTGGTGTTCCTGAATCGCGGCATAAGGGCAGACTGGATGGAAAAGGCACGCTAGGAGGGGAACAAATAATATGTATGGACGGACATTCTCTCACTGAAGCACACTACACAGTTCTACAGAATTCCGCCTTGGTGGCTCCGTATATGGATGAACACAAGAATTTGCTACGCTCCAAACACCCGGAGCGGTCTGATGACTGGATTACACGTGAACAAACCAGGAGTTTCGCCAGCTGGTTGCAGACACGTACCATGCATGACACCTCTATTGAAGATGACCTGTACTTGCTGTCCCAGTTACCATCTTCGAATATAATGACTTTCAAAGGGTACGAGATAAATGGTAATACATTTTACACGATCGCCCAAGATAAGAAGAGCACCAACCAAAACAGTGGTGTCCGCTTTGATGCAGAAACCAAGACGGGAAAGGAAACATATTATGGTTATATACAGGACATATGGGAACTTGACTATCGACGTGGTTTGAAGGTCCCTTTGTTTCGGTGCAAATGGGTCAATATGACACGAGGCGGGGTAACGGAAGACCCGCAGTACGGAATGACAACAGTGGATCTCAACAATCTTGCGTATGCAGACGAACCATTCGTCCTAGCCAATGATGTGGCACAGGTTTTCTATGTGAAGGACATGTCTACCAAGCCAAGAAAAAGAAAAGATAAGGAAGCGAATGCATCGTACGATGAGCCAAAGCGGCACATAGTTCTTTCTGGGAAGAGAAACATCGTGGGAGTGGATGACAAGACAGACAAGTCAGAAGATTATGAAAAGTTTGATGAAATTGCTCCATTCACAGTGAATATTGACCCGAGCATCCCGTTAAATGATGAAGATTTTCCATGGTTACGGCGCAAAGGGACACACGCGAAGAAAAAGTTTCACACCCAAAGATCTGGGATGTGATCGGCTTCACTATCATCACTTTCTTCTGTGTTTCACACCCAGAAGGGAATCTCTGTAATAGTTAGGGTAGTTAATTATGTGTTTTGGCATTTGAAACGCGAAGAAATTTTATGTGCAAACAAATTCTTTCATGCCTTTACTGATTTTTAAAGTTAAGTTATTCACAAACTAGTGATTCACACTAATTTCAAATAATTCAAAATTTAAACTATTCAAATTTGAAAACTACGGGCACTAACAGAAAGTTTGTAATTTTTTGTACCTAAAGCAAAAATATTCACAAAGAAACTCTAAATACACAAAAAACAACTCAAAAATAAATAGAGCAAAAAAATTAAAAAAAAAGCTCGCCTACTAGGCCAAAGCGGCCGGCATACGACTAGAAACCCAACCTGTTGTTGGGCCAGGATGCAGGCCCGCAAAGGCCCAGTAGGCCAACAGGGCAGCACAGAACATGTAGGCCCAGTAGGCCTGCTTTGGAGAGGAGCTCGAGAGAGCTACCGCACGGGGGTTTATAAACCAGTGCGGTCACCCCTCGGCTAGCGAGGTGGGACTAAACTTGCCGCACTGCACCTGCGCCAGCGCACGACCTTTAGTACCGGGTCATCGCACCAACCGGTACTAAAGGGGGGGGGGCTTTAGTACCGGTTGGAGCCACCACTCGGTACTAAAGGGGGTCGCTTCCCGCCGCTTGGCTTGGCCAAAACAGGCCTTTAGTACCGGTTGGTGGCTCCAACCGGTACTAAAGGCCCCTCCTATATAAACAACACTTACAAAAATTTCAGTTTCTCATCTGCTTCTTCTCCTCTGTACCATCGCCCGCCGCGCCCCCCGTACGTCTCCATCCCTCGTCGCCGCCCCGTCCCCGTCGTCGCCGCCCCGTCGTCCCCGTCGTCACCGCCGCCCCGTCCCGTCCCTCGTCGTCCCCGTCCCCGTCGTCGCCGCGCCGTACGTCCCCGTCGTCGTCGCCGCCCCGGCCTGTACGTCCCCGTCCCCGTCATCGCCGCCCCGTCCCTGTCCCCGTCATCGTCATCCCCGTCGTCGCCGCGCCCGTCGCCGTCCCTGTCTCCGCCCCCCGTCGCCTCTCGCCTCGCCGGTGAGTGCACACACACACATAGACACACATACATTTTTTGTTTTTTAGTTATACAAATAGTTAGAATTTTTTTTGTTTTTTAGAAATTGTTAGAAATTTTTCTATTTTTTAGAAATAGTTAGAAATGTTAGAATTGTTAGAATAGTTAGAAATGTTAGAATTGTTAGAATAGTTAGAAATGTTAGAATTGTTAGAAATTTTTCTGTTTTTTAGTTATAGAAATAGTTATAAAAAAGTTAGAATTGTTAGAAATTTTTCTGTTTTTTAGAAATTGTTAGAAATGTTAGAATTGTTAGAATAGTTAGAAATCTTAGAATTGTAAGAAATTTTTCTGTTTTTTAGTTATAGAAATAGTTATAAAAAAGTTAGAATTGTTAGAAATTTTTCTGTTTTTTAGTTATAGAAATAGTTATAAAAAAGTTAGAAATTTTTCTTTTTTTAGTTCTAGAAATATTAGAAATGTTATAGAAATGTTAGTTATATAGAAATGTTAGAAATTTTAGTTATCAAAATCCAATCATTAAAAAAATGTTACTTTTTGCGGGCATATAGCTAGTATTTGTTCTCGACGATGCCCGGCCCGCATCCTCGCCGTCGACCCGTCCGCGACGACGTCCGACTGACCCATGTCCGGGACTGGGCTCTGCCGGGCTGGCACTGGGAGGTGCTGCCTGGAGGGGCGCGCCGCTTGATGAGGAACCCGACCCCGGGTCCCGTCGTCGACCCTGATCTCATTTGGTGGCGTTCGTGTGGGCCAGTTTCGGTGCGGAGGGAGCCGGCCCCGCCGGAGGTGGTACGTCGCCGTGTTAGGGAGAAGGACGAGCAGGTCCATCGCTACATGGTTGTGTTAGAGGGCGGCAGGTTCTCCAATACCTGGCAGTTTCTTCAGGGATCTCACTTCAGCTATGATCCTGTGAGGGTTCCTTCTCTTTGGGTGTCCACCGCCCGCGCCTAGCCAGTGATGTACTTGATATATAATATTCAAGATGATGTATTCGAGATTATATATTATTCAAGATGATGTATTCGAGATTATATCTATTATTCGAGACGATGTATTCGAGATTATATCTATTATTCGAGACGATGTATTCGAGATTATATCTATTATTCGATACGATGTATTCGAGATTATATCTATTATTCGAGACGATGTAATTTGAATACTAAATTGTTTTATATTTCTTTTGGCATAGTTAAATAAAAGCTATAGCGGACAATACCAACAGAGAGGGAGAACAGACCATGTTCGATATAATACGCGGGCCAGATGATGATCAGAATGAAGAAGATTATGACTGCTCCGAATTTCTAAACAACACCGGAGAGGGTGATATGATATTCGATCGTGACGACCGAATTGATGAAGTCATGAACTACGATTATGACAACACCGGAGAGGTATATATATTTATATAAGCAGGCATCTGGTGATCATCACATGTTTTAAATGAGTTGAAGATATATTAACGAATCGATCTTTCTTCTTTCAGCCATCCGGATCGAGCAAATCTTTAGGCAATAGGGCGAAACGAGGCCCGAACAAAAAGTTGAAGGAGGGCGTAAAGTATAATATTGAGGCAATCAAACCTAATGGCGAACCATTAGCGCCTAAGAAGATTGCGGACAAGTTCGTTCGTCAGTGCACAGTTCTTGTGAAGGACCAACTCCCGATCTCCCTTCAAGAATGGAGAGAGCCAGCAAAGCCACGTCCAGATCTTACTTTTGTCGACGACAGACAAAAAAGTCTGCTTTGGGATACTCTCATGGAACATTTCACCCTACCAGATCATTTCACAAAAGCAGATGTGCAGAAAGTCAAGGGCGCTGCTCTTAGGAAGATGGTGGTTGCATTCAAGAACTACAAGAATCGTGAATGGGACAAGTACGTCAAGGGAGGAAGGAAGACTCCAGTATTCGAGGGAACACTAGAGAATCAAAGTGCTCATTGGGACGATTTCGTGAAATTCAAGGATTCAGAATTATCTAAGGAACGGTCAAGAATAAACAAGGCCAATGCCGCAAAAAAGGATAAGTTCCATAAGCTGGGGCCAGGTGGCTATGCGGTGGGAATGCCTAAGTGGGATAAGTCTGAGAAAGAGATGCTGGATGCAAGTGTCACTCCAGAAACATTGAGCTGGCCCCCCAGGTGCAGGACTTGGTTCTATGCGCATGGGGGGAGTTGGACCCGAAGACAGGCAAAGTTTCCAAGAAGGCATGTCTGGACGGAGCCGAAGATAAGCTACTTGTTGCAATAGAAGAGGCTCGATCCGGGTTGTTCGAGCCCAACAGAGAGAACGACGAGCTTACGCGTGCCCTGGGAAATCCTGAACACCCGGGAAGAACACGAGGCATGGGCGCTATTCCGTGGTATGAGGGGTTTTCGGACTGGAACGCCGACTACAGAACCCGTGCGAGAAAGAAGATTGCGGAGGAGAAGAAGAGGAAGATGGAGGAGGAGCAGAGGAAGCTCGACTATGAACGCCTTCAAGGCCTAGAATCAGCGCACGCGGACTTGGCAATCAAATTCCAGCGGCAGCAGGAGCAGATCGACTCACTTAGCCAGCAAAGGGGGTCTCAGCAGCTGCAGCAGCTAGCGGATGATCCAGCATTGGATACCACCGCCCCATCCATGCCGAGAAGCAGCGTGGGTTCCGCCCCGTTTGACGCAATGCTGGATAGATACCCCGTGGATGATATCGCGGAGAACACTAACTGCGAGCTACACTTCAAAATTAAGAACATATCCTTGAAGGTGGCGGACGGCGTTGCTTATACAAATTCCCCCGATGCAACCTTCCATTGCAACCCGATTCCAGCAGGCTATGCTCGTGTCGTGGTTGATGAGGTGGTGGACCAATATTCGGGGCTAGAGCTTGACATTCCTGGAGGTGACGAGGAGCACACACTCGGAGATGCCAAACATCGTATCATCCTATGGAGAAAGGATTGCATCATCTTTCGAAGGCCACCGACACCGCGTCACCCGACTCCTCGTCGAAGTCCACCACCGAGTCAGCAGACTCCCGCTCCTCCAAGTCCACCAACGCGTGAGGCCACTCCTCCTCCTCCAAGTCCGGCAAAGTGTCAGGCCACTCCTCCTCCAAGTCCGACACAGCGTCAGACGTCCACTCCTCCTCCAAGTCCGGCACAACCTCAGGCCACTGCAAGTCCGGCACAGCTTCAGGCCGCTCCTCCTCGTCCAACTCAGCCCCGTCAGCCGTCTCCGCCGCCTTAGCAATCGCAGAAGAGACACCCACAGCTATGGTGCGTAGCGGTACGAGTCGAGGTCATAGTACAGGAAGTACAGGCAGAGGCAAGCGATATAAATATGGTCCAAACCTCACTACTCCTCTTCCTGAGAGGGCTTACGACAGGACCGAGGAGCAAACCAATAGCATAGTGCGGGCAGAAGTCGATGCCCATTTTGGACCGAAACTGCCACCGCTGCCAAGGGAGAAAGTGCCTGTGGAAGTAGTTGACCACTTCATTGGTATGGCTCAACCACCAGCTCCTAAGCCTGTTGACACAGACTATGAGCGCCACATCAGGAAGTTACATCGACAACGTCTACAGAAGAAGGCGAGCTCGAGCTCGAGCAAACAACAAGCAGCTGTCAAAAATGCGGGAAAACCGTTGCCCAGCTGGGAGAACAGGCGGCGCAATCGATCCCCCCGCTTGTTGTGCCGCGAACAACACGTGATAGTACGCGCGCCCAATATTATTGTGGGCAAACAGTTTACGTTCCCGAGGTGGGCGATGTGGTAATAACCCAGGAGCATATAATGCAGGCTGAAACTCTCAACATCACTGTTGGACAACTCCTCGAGATCGAGGACATGCCTGTGCTTACAAAGGAGGAAATAAAACAGAAATATGCCCGGGGCCAACCTTTGGTCAAGCCAGAAGAGGTCAAGAAGCTCCCAACGAGAATGTATGAATTGCATCAATGGTACATGGACATTACCAAGAGATCCGATCAAGAGTCCCTCATGGTGCAAGTCAAGAAGGATCATTACTACCATGAGGATGCTGTGACCGTTGAGTATTCTGAACTATTTCAGTTATACAATCAAGACGCACTCGACAAATCTATCGTCAGTTGCTATTGTCTGTAAGTGATTTCTTTCTGTAATTTAAGTCTCAAGCTAGCTGTAGTGATCCTTTTGATCAATCATTACCTGTAATTATCCTCACTATATTCTTTTCTGTGGTATTATGCAGGATGAAGATGTATGAAATGAGAAAAGGTGGACGCTATGGCATTGGGTTCATTGACCCAAACACCGTTAATGAATACACATGGAAAATAAACAAGCATTATGAAAAGCAGGTAGAGGACAGCATGCTAGAGTTCTTGAAGCGCCTCAAATACAATGAAGATATACTACTTCCTTACAACTTCCAGTGAGTCACACTTTCTTGTACTACAAATTCTCTGTTTTTGCCTACTAGCTAGCTACATGTTTTTGCTTACATATGCCCGCTTAATTAAGACATGCAAACGTGTGTGCATGCAGATTTCACTGGATCTTGTGTATCATTAAAGTTGACGCCGGAACAGTTCAAATACTGGACTCACTACTCAAAGCAAATAGTGACTATAACATCTTGTTTGGGATAGTCAACAGGTAATTTCAATCATTATTAACTATATATCTCGGCCTATTTAGTTCGTCATTTCATGATATGAACTATTTAATAACCCCTTTATTCATTTTCTTTGTCGGCGGGCAGGGCTTGGGCAAGGTTCATCAGCGTCACGGAAGGCGAATGGAAACGACAGCTGAAATGGTTTCGACCCAAGGTAAGTAATTAAGTAGTACTAGCTAGCTAGCTAGCTGCCATCTCTTTAATTATCATGCTTGATTAATTATTATCTGATCAAATTAAATTCCATTCTCGTAATAAAGGCCCTGAAGCAGGCGCAGGGGACTGATCTGTGTGCATTCTGCGTTTGCGAGAACATTCGCATGATGGCGTCCGAAAGGAGCAGATCTCAAAGACAGGAATGGGTACGCTTGTCAGAACACTATTCACAATTTTTACACCATTATCGATATCTAGTCACACAACTAATACACATGCATATTGATCTCCTTCTTAACAGTTCAAAGAGGTGCGGGACAAGCTCCTAGAAACGGAGCGCGTAGAAGCACTTCAAGAGGAAATAGCGGGATTTTTGCTCGACCAGGTCATAAATCCGAAGGGAGAATACTATTACCCGCTACCGCCCCCATCGACCAGGTCATGAACCACTTCCAATTGTCATCGTGCTCCGAAGGCACCAATTAGGCTAATGCCACTAGCTCCGAAGGCAACATGCATATGTAGGAGAAATTGTATATAGCTATACATGTGTGTATGTGTGAATTAATATGGTGGTTTGTGAGACATTGTGATGATATATATATGATTGGTTCTACTAGAAATTCTATTTATATATATATATATATATATATATATATGCATAACGTGTACAATGTGTAGTATCGTAAAATACCAGCAAACGAAAAAGAATTAAAATGGAAAACACAAAATTAAATGAAAAAGAAATCATAAAACCAAAACCCCCCCCCCAAACATTTTAGTACCGGTTGGTGTTACCAACCGGTACCAAAGGGCTCCCGGCCCCCGGAGCTGGCTCATGCCACGTGGTTGCCCTTTAGCACCGGTTCGTGCTGAACCGGTACTAAAGGGGGGGGCTTTAGTGACCACACTTTAGTGCCGGTTATGGAACCGGCACTAAAGGGCCTTACGAACCAGTGCTATTGCCCGGTTCTGCACTAGTGTCACTACTAGTTTGTGCAAACGTGATCAGAAGCTTCACAAAAGGGCAGTAAACTCTGTTGAGCCAGCAGTACCTCAGTATTTACGCCGGTCTAAGTAGCCTATTTTGTGGAGTAGAGATGATCACCCACCCCGGGTTGATAATCCAGGTCACTTGGCCCTGGTGGTGGCCCCTCAAGTTGGGGGATACAAGTTTACCAAAGTACTCATGGATGGAGGAAGTAGTATCAATATTTTGTATTATGATACATTCCGCCGTATGGGGTTGACAGATAAGGATCTTAAACCGTCAAATACGGTCTTTCAAGGTGTGGTGCCTGGTAAGTCTGCATATCCTGTTGGCAAGATAGCTCTGGAGGTGGCTTTTGGAGATGACTATGATTCAAGGTCGGAAACATTGACATTTGAGGTGGTAAAGATCAAAAGTCCATACCACGCCTTGTTTGGGAGGCCGGCTTATGCTAAGTTTATGGCAAGGCCATGTTATGTTTATCTACAGCTTAAAATGTCAGGTCATAAAGGGACTATCACAGTACATGGAAGTAGAAAGATTGCTTTGGAGTGTGAAGAAGGTGATGCGGCTTATGCTGAGTCGGTTTGTGCCATGGAGGAGTTGAAATTCTATAAGGAGCAAGTTGATCCGGCAGACATGACCTCTTTGAAAAAGCCAACTATAGAACATGATCAAGCGTTGAAGTTCAAATCAGCTACAGACACTAAGATGGTTGACTTTGTTCCTGGCTATTCATCCAAACAGTTCAGCATCAGCGCTAACCTGGATCCCAAATAGGAAAGCGCGCTCTTCGAGTTCATCCGTGAGAATCGGGACATCTTTGCATGGAAACCTTCTGACATGCCAGGTGTACCGAGGGAACTCGCTGAGCACACACTCAACATTGATCATAAGTTTAAACCGGTCTGGCAGTTCCTCCGCCGTTTCAATGAAGAGAGACGTAAGGCTATAGGTGAAGAGGTAGCCCGTCTGTTGGCCGCAGGGTTTATTGTCAAAGTTTTTCATCCAGAGTGGTTAACTAATCCGGTGCTGGTTCTTAAGAAAAACGGCACTTGGCGCATGTGTGTGGACTACACAGATTTAAACAAGGCTTGCCCTGCAGACCCCTTTGCTCTCCCTCGCATTGATCAGATAATTGATGCTACGGCGGGTTGTGACCGTTTGTGTTTTGTGGATGCTTACTCTGGTTATCATCGGATCAAAATGGCGGTTAAGGACCAGGAGAAGACATCTTTCATAACTCCCTTTGGAGCCTTCTGCTATGTTTCCATGCCTTTTGGACTCAAGAGTGCCCAGGCAACTTACCAGCGATGTGTTCAGAATTGCCTTCATAAACAAATTGGGCGCAATGTTCATGCATATGTGGATGATATTGTAGTCAAGTCCAGAAAGGAAGAGACATTGATAGATGATCTACGAGAAACCTTTGACAATCTCCGGGTTTACAAGATGATGCTCAATCCAGAGAAGTGTGTCTTCGGTGTCCCGGTGGGCAAGCTCTTAGGCTTTCTGGTATCAAACAGAGGCATTGAGGCTAATCCGGAAAAGATTGCAGCAATTACATCCTTGGCTAAACCGGTGTGTATTAACGATGTTCAACGTTTGGCTGGCCGGATTACAGCCTTGAGCCGGTTTATCAGTCGCCTTGGCGAGAAGGCCATCCCTTTATATCAGATGCTCAAGAAAACAGATAACTTTGTCTAGAGCGAGGCAGCTGATAAAGCGTTCGAGGATCTAAAGAGGCAGCTAGCTGAACCGCCCGTGCTTGCAGCGCCGATCGATAAAGAGCCATTATTATTATATGTGGCTGGTAATGCCCGGGCTGTTAGCGTAGCCATTGTGGTAGAGCACAGGGAGCTTGGCAAGGAATATACGGTTCAACGGTCAGTTTATCATATCAGTGAGGTGCTCATTGAGTCAAAGCAGAGGTATCCGCATTGGCAGAAGCTGGTGTATGGGGTGTTTATGGCAAGCCGGAAGCTTAAACATTATTTTTAGGGCCATCCTATCACAGTGGTCAGTTCAGCTCCTCTGGGCGACATCATTCAAAACAGAGAAGCAACTGGCCGGATTGCCAAGTGCGCTATTGAGCTTAGACCTCATGGACTCAAATATATACCCCGCACAGCGATCAAATCCCAGGCACGCGTGGATTTCATCAACGATTGGACAGAGTTACAGGCACCTAAAGAGAAACCAGATAATACATATTGGACTCTTCATTTTGATGGATCCAGATAGTTGGAGGGCTTGGGGGTTGGAGTCATACTAACTTCCCCATGAGGTGACAAGTTTTGTTATGTCCTCTGTTTAATGTTCCCTTGTACTAACAATGCAGCTGAATATGAGGCTTTACTCCACTGTCTTCGGATGGCTAAGGAGATGAATTTGAGCCGGGTTAAGTGCTTCGGCGATTCAGATCTAGTGGCTCGGCAGGTGTCTGGCACTTGGGATTCTAAGGACCCACTCATGGTTGCATATCGGCGAGAGGTGGATGCAGTGGCTGGTCACTTTAAAGGTTATCAGGTGGACCATATAGACCAGCGGAAGAATGAATAAGCGGACGCTTTAAGTTGTCTTGGTTCTCAACGTAAACCCGTCCCGCCTAATGTCTTTCTTGATGTGTTGCATAATCCATCAATCAAAGTGCCAAAGAAGACTTGGATGTTCCTGATCCGGAGGCTCAGTTGGTGGTAGCTCTGCATGCCATACCGGATTGGACGATCCCATATCTGGCTTACATGAACCGGGGCGAGTTACCAGACGATGAAACATTGGCTCGACAGATAATCCGGCGTTCCAAGTCCATGACCATACTCAACGGGGAGTTATATCGTTACAGTATTTCAGGAGCAATTCAGCGTTGTGTTTCTCCTCAAGAAGGTTGTGAGATTTTGCGAGAAATCCATGAAGGGGATTGCGGTCACCACGCCGGTTCAAAGTCGTTGGTTGCCAAAGCTTTTCGCCACGGTTTTTACTGGTTGATGGCACATGCTGATGTAGAGGATTTAGTCAAGAGATGTGATGGATGTCAAAAATTTGCCCGCCGTGCGCATGTTCCGGCTCAAGAGTTGCGGATGATTCCAATTACGTGGCCGTTTGCAACTTGGGGGCTTGATATGGTTGGACCCTTCAAGCGTTCTAAGGACAAAAAGACCCACCTGTTAGTAGCAGTTGATAAATTCACTAAATGGGTGGAGGCAGAGCCAGTCAGCAAGTGTGATGCAGCCACGGCGTTTCAATTCATCAAGAAGGTGATATTCCGGTTTGGTTTTCCACACAGCATTATAACAGATAATGGTACCAATCTGTCAAAAGGGGAGATGGAAGAATTCTGTCAACGTGAGCACATCCGGCTTGATCTAGCGTCGGTGGCTCACCCCCAATCAAATGGTCAAGCAGAAAGGGCAAATCAAGAAATTCTACGGGGTATCAAACCAAGGCATATGGTCCCCTTAAAGCGGACACCGGGTTGTTGGGTTGAGGAGCTACCTTCTGTGTTATGGAGCATCAACACCACACCCAATAGGTCTACGGGTTACACACCTTTCTTCATGGTCTATGGAGCGGAGGCGGTTCTTCCTAGAGACATCCGTCATGATTCTCCCCATGTGGCAGCTTATGTTGAAGCTGATAATGAGAAGGCACGTCAGGATTCACTGGACCTATTGGATAAAGAGCATGATCTTGCATCATCACGATCGGCGATTTATCAACAAGATCTCCGACGTTATCACAACCGCCGGGTTAAAACCAGAACCTTTCAAGAAGGTGATTTGGTGCTCCGGCTCATCCAGGATCAGACTGATATGCACAAGTTATCCCCACCTTGGGAAGGACCCTTTGTGGTCAGCAAAAATCTGCACAACGGATCTTACTACCTCATTGATGTTCGAGAGCATGAAGACTCACGTCAATCAGAGGAGGAGACCAAGCGGCCATGGAACATAGCTCTCCTTCGGCCTTACTATACTTGAAGCCATAGGCTCTTCATCTGTACATATTTATGACTGTATCTGTTCTTTTTATATCTTGTGTGCGCTTTTACAAGTCAACTGGCAAAGCGGAGTTTTTGTTAATCCGGCTTTAGCAGCTGCATAGATATCAAGAAAATCACTAGGGGGCTTGGTCATATTTGAACTACAGCTACACCTCTTGATCGGTTTTTAAACCACGAAGGGATATCACTAGGGGGCTTGGTTGTCCTCACACCATAGCTACACCTCTTGATAGGCATTTAAGCCACAAGGGAAAAAATTTGTGGAGCCAAAGAGAGTGTTGTACACAGTACAACCTCAAACATGGGCACACACTGAGCACCGCTCACAAAGTTACTTGGGGGCTCTTTTTGCAAAGCAACAAAGAGTTTGAAAGGACCCTCGTAATTGGCTATCAAGCCACGGCTTGGAAGCCTGGTGTATTCACCTAAAAACCCGGGTTAACCTGCCTTCATCAAGTAAGCCACTCCTGTCCAGGTAATCCTGGTATGACCCATCGAACGTTTGACAAGTCAATCTTTCACATACCCTAAACTTGTCACAGTTAAAATGATGATTGGTTAATTGGAGGCCCATCTTAAAAGGCTTTGTTAAATGGTTTAACTCAGAGGCCTGGCAGCCCATGAAAAGCCTCGATTTGGAGCCTGGCAGCTCGTAAAAAGCCTTGCATATTTTCCTATTTGAATTTTGTTTGTGGAAAATCATAAATATTTTTTGATAAACCGGCGTCCTTGACCCGGCTTGCTTTTCAACTACAAGTTGTGGGCACATGATCAATTATAAACCGGTGTTCATTAACCTGGTCTGGTTTGACAAAATCGCCAGTGTTATAAAGAAAATCCGGTGGTTATCCCGGTCCGGTTTAATATATAGACCGGCATTATGAAGATGGAGTTATCAACGTTCCGGATTGGTATTAACACCTTTGCCGTATACACGTTTGGTCAACCAATGAGGTATGTTCTGTACATTACTTTTTGTACAAACACTTGATTATTCATCTAGGTACTATATACTTCTTGGACATCATAACACGTCTAGCGGTAAACCGCTAGATACTTTTAAGTTGTTGTACCCAGGAACGCAATTCATCATGGGTTATGCATAAATATATCCCAAAGGGCGGCACAGATTGTCACAAAGTATTACGAAACATGCTCGATGGCATGGCAGATAACGGAGTTTCAGATATCCTATTACATGAAGCTTCAAAGCGGCTCAAATAGTATCATTGTTTTTCACAGTAGCCATATAAACCGGCGACCGGATCAGGATTCTTCATTGTGACGGTTTGACGGTCGAGGGTCAGTTGGTGTAGGCACTTCTTCATCCCTCCCCAGACGCTGGAAATCAGCCGTTGACCAATCGATTCCAGTTAACGCTTGGAACACTTCTTCCTCATGGATAAGATTGGAAGGGTTAATGTTAGGGGTGTAAGTGTGCTTACGAATCGGGGCACAAGTTCTTCGACTTCATGGATGTCGGCCGACTGTCTTTTCCCTTCTGCATCATAAAACGGTTGAAAATGGGACAAATCGGTATCATCAGCCAACTTGCTGGCTGCTGTTCGCATCTGTTTGGTCAGCCATCGAAGATCATCATTGTTGAAGTTTGAACCGTCTTCTTTAACACCCGGGTATCCTTTAATGATATCCTCCGCTTCAAGGTCTGGAATCCAGGCTTTGGCTCGAATAAGGGCGGTTAAAGCTCCTTCTCTGGCAGCTGCTCTCTTCAACTCGGCAATACGGGCTGGTAACATGCCCAACTTCTCAAGGGTCTCCTTAATCAAAGTTGGAGCCGGTTTGTTATAAGCTGCCGTGCTAATAACCCGCTGAGACCCAGAGTATAGCTGTTCAACCAATGTATATGCCGCTTTGAGCTTCATCCGCATATATGTACCAAGATGAGCGATCCGAGTGCCTGCTAAAGATTTTATCAACATTTTGGTCAGTTATAAGATTCATTGACTGGCGCAACACACATAAGCAGACACTTACCAACGATAGCAGAGGTCATAGCATTGATTTGGCGATTCAAACCGGCTAGTTCTTCAACCACTGCTTTCAGGGCTGCCTCGGCTTCTACAGCTCTTTTAGTTAAACTGGATTTCTCGGCTTCCCATTCAGCACTCTCTTGGTTGAAGGATTCTTTCAGCTTTTCCATTCCGGCCAGGGCCTGGGCCAGCTCCTCTTTGGCTTTTGCAGCCTCGGCTTGTTGAGACTTCACATTTTCTTGCAAGTCAGAATTTTGGGCATATTTGCTTCTCAGTTCAGCCTGCAACATTGACGGTATATTCAACAAACAACATATATATGTGCTAAGTATAAAGCATATAACAAGTTATACACTTCATACTTGGGGGCTAATGCCTATTTGTTCTAAAAATGCTAAAATTTGTACAAGTCTCCAGGAGAATGCAAGCATTATCCTTGACACTTGGGGGCTAATGTGCGTCGATTCTAAAGCGGAGGTGCAGATTAAAATCCGGATTAACCTTCTAAGTTAAACCGGCCTTTGGGGGCTATGCCGCAGAACATTATCTAATTATTTCAAGATGAGTTTTATCTCTTATTAGAGACCTGCCATTGCAAGGATCAATGATGAGAAGTGTAAAGTGTCACAAAGACCCGGTTTATGATTAATAATCATATAAACGGCCCTTGGGGCTACTTGGGATAGTAATTCAGTTGTAAATCAATCAACAAAGGGAGAGGAATTTACCTCATATCGTTCTTTCATCAAGTTCACCAAACCGGCTTCATAATTCCGGTTTGAGTGCAGACGGTTCAAGAAGCCAGAATGAAGCTCATCAGCGTTAAGATGAGCATAGCTTGATAAGTCGCTGCTCCATTTACCTTTATCCCGGGCAGCTTGCTCCTCTTTGGCACTATGCTGAGCCAAAACGACAGGATGGCCAGGAGAGCTGTGGCCCATTCCAGTAATAATAACATCATCACCTTGGCCTTCAGGATTTTTGGTTGATGATACTGGAATTTCAGTGTCTTTCACCGAACTAGCCCGGTTTGGTTCTGCCGGTTCAGTATCGGGTGCGGCAGGCTCATCATATGTTGGTTCATCGGTATGTTGGCCTTCAAGGGGTGGATCATCAAAAGTAGCCTCAGGATGAGGGCCTTCCGGTTCACCAGTCTGTTCCGGTTCACCTCTTGGTTCTTCTTCTTCGGCGACAGGATCTTCTGGCGGATTGGTGACCCGAGCTTTCTTGCTGGGTATGGCTTTGGCCCTGCAAACAGAATAAAAGAAGATTAACTTTCTATTCAAAGGATTTATGGCGCATTGACAGGAAAGGTTTTTACAACTCACCCGGCCATAGTTTTTAAAGGGGGGGTTGAGTTGCTGTCGATTCACCGGAAGATGAAGGAGGTGTCACCTAATAATTTGAATCGGACAGATTAAGAGGCTGTCTGAAATAACATGTCCTGGGGTAAGAATGGTCAGAAGTAGGAGAGACCTCAGACCGGCGCTTCCGAACCGGAGTATCACATAAACTGGCTGAAGTGACATGTTGGCCACTGTGTCGGGTTGTCTGGCGAGCTTCATGATGCTGAGTCTTCAAAATAAATGTTGGATCCAAGTGAGCAAGAGGATGAGAAAAGCTTACTTTCCGGACTGCTTGGCGAGTTTTTTGTGTTGGCATAGAGTCTGAACCGGAGGAAAGGGTAATTACCTCTACGTCATCAGCTTGACTAGCTTCAGCGTCCTCCTGAGGAAGATCATTGTTAATGAGATGCATGAAAAGAGAGCCAAGTGAGTCAAGTTCTACCTCAACTTCTGGATCATCAGTATCATCATCAAGCTCCATATTAATCCGGTCAGCCGTTTTCAGTTTTGACATCCGTTTTACGGCTTTGGTCTTTGGGCGGGATGGCTTGACCGCTTTGTCTCCAGTCGGCTTTGCCGCTTTCTCTAAGGTTTTCCATTTCCAGAAGGGGTCATCACCCTACATAAAAAAAAGAAGGGTTACAAGTTGCATAAGTTAAATATATTAGAGATGAAGAGGAAGTATAATGCTTACAACAGGCGGTTTGTTCTTGGCATAGAAGCGACTCAGACCGGTTTGACTACAGATCAGTTCTGACTCATTCAGAATCTTCTTTACACCTTCAGTGACTTCTTCCTCAGATAATTGGATGTTGCAATGGCGTTGAGGGTCGTCAACCTCACCGGTATATTCACACATTAAACCGGGACGCCGGCTTAGCGGTAAGATACTCCAGGATATCCAACAGCGCACAAAGTCCACGCCTATTAAACCGTTTGCCATAAAGGCCTGGAGTTTGGCGAGTTGAGGAGCGTATTTCTCCCTTTCTGAAGAGCTCAGGCGTTGTGGCATGGGGTGAGTATTGGATAGTCTGTGATCACGAAAGTCGGGGAGGGGATTTTCATCTTCAGGGGAAGTGTCTCTGCAATAAAACCAAGTTTGATTCCATTCATTTGGATGGCTATTGTCATGGTTTTGTCACGGCAGATGTCCTAGAGAAAGGACTTAGTCATGGAGCCATCGCGACGGGTTAGCTTGAAGGGCTTAAAGCGGACACAGGGACGCAAGAGAGTTTATACTAGTTCGGCCCCTTCGATGAAGGTAAAAGCCTACGTCTAGTTGTGATGGAATTGATGGGGTTTCGATGACTAGGGAGCAAACAAGCTTTGCCTAAGTCTCAAGTTGTTGTCTGTTGTCCTTGAACCGCCGCCGGGTCGTCCCCTTATATACACGGGTGACGCCCGTCGGTTCACAAAGTCCCAACACCGGTCCATATTCGTATCTGGGTTGGTCTCTCCTTATTCCTAACTTACAATACAAGTTTATATACAAATACTGATTTACAGCTCCAAGTCTTAAACCGACTACGGGCCTTAGGCCCTCATCTGTCTTCTTGGGCTTTAGCACTCTTGAACTACTGATGAAGTTGACCCGGCCCAGATAGGCCGGTTTACGCCCAGCAGTAATATCCCCAACATTAGGCCCCAGATTGATTTGAACGGGTTCATGTCAATCCTTTTAACAAAAACTTCATCTTCAACATCTTCTCTTAAATTGGTAAACCGCCATGATGTCATCTTCTCTGATTGTTGTAAGCCGGAGTGACGTCACCTGTCATAACGAAGCTATCCATTATGCTTCCTTGTTTAATAGATCTGCGGAAATCGAGGCGACAACTCCATTTCGTGGCCCCTTGATTATCGCGCCTGACACATGTCCTTTTGCCTTATAAATAGGACCGAAGGGTCATTTCTTTTCTCCCCTTCGTGCCTTTCTTCTTTGTCTTCCTCGCGTCGCCAGCCTCGGAGCTCCGCCGCCGCCGTCAACTTCTGCACCAACCTTGGCCGCTGCATCAACCTGAATGCACTAGAGCACCGCGGCAACCTTCCGCGTCTTCCTCAACTCTGGTAAGCCTTCTGCTCTTCTCAACACAGATCTGTTCTAGGGTTTCATGTTCTTGCAGTGTTCATCACCTGTTCCTATTCATATACTAGCTCCTGTATGCATGTGTGAACCCCTGCTCTGTGTAGCGGTAGCTTTTAGTATCCGCCTTTAGTTTCATGCCCAAGACCATAGATCTCACATATATTTCTGCCCATTGATTCAATACTGTTCTGCTTTGAGCTTTTGAATATTTTTCTTATTTTCTGAACTTGCTTCAGATCCAACGCTGTAGAGAAATCTTGTGAAATCTGTTTCTGCATACTTATCCATCCGCAATCTCAGCTGTTTCAATGCTTAGATCAGGCGGTTTAACCTTGTAGAAAAAATTGCCAAACCGGTATATACCATTAGTCCCCTTGTTGAACCGCCAGATGTTGTTGCTTCATAAAACTCCGGTTTAGATAGATCTGTCTCCGGTTTAACATTGCACATACCAATGTACCTTGATCAATGCATTTTTGAACCGGGATCTTCTACCTTGTAGATTTCATCATGGCCAAGCAAGTATATGAGTGCAATTGGGTTCCTTCTCGCGTCACAGAGGCTCAACTGGACGATTTAGTCCTGATCGGCGCTTTAGGCAGCAAAGATACCATCCATTGGAGGGCTCCTGGCAAAGAATGCCCTCCTACACCTCAAGAAGGAGAGGTCGTTGTTTTCGTAGATCACTTAGCCCGGGGCTTTAAGCCGCCCGGTTCTAAATTTTACCGGGATGTTTTAGCCGATTTCCAACTCCATCCACAAGACACTGGCCCCAACTCTGTCACAAATATGTGTCACTTCCAAGTGCTCTGTGAGGCGTTCTTTCAAGAGGAGCCCACAGTGGAATTGTTCAGAGACCTTTTCCATCTAAACCGCCGTACTGAGTTTACTGACGGCTCCAATACGGAGTTGGGTGGCGTGGCGATTCAGAAAAGGAAAGAGGTCACATACCCTCACGCCAAACTGCACAGCCACCCCAAAGAGTGGAATCAGACATGGTTCTATTGCAAAGACACCTCCCCTGCTGGTGAGAATCCCTTGCCTGGCTTTCGTCCGGAGCAGCTCAGCAATACACACCCCTTTCCGCAAAGGTTGACTGCTCAGGAGAGAAGCAAATATGCTCCTCAACTGTCGAAGCTCAGAGCCTTTATGGCCAATGGTTTAACAGGGGTTGATCTCGCTCACTGTTGGATATCATGGAGCATACTGCCTCTTAGTCAGCACTCTGGTTTGATGTGCGAGTATACTGGCAGTGTTGATGACCCACTGCGACATTCCAACATCCAGCTCACCATGAAGAAATCACAGAGGCTGTGAATAAGATGTTGAATGAACCAAAACACATCTGTGCTAAAAATGGCCTGCTTCCCTTCTGTGCCACCAACAAACCGCCAACTGTAAGACTTTGGTTTTTCTTTTTGCTGAATCTGTTATTGATATATCTGGTCATTGTTTAATATCAGTGTTTGTGTAATCAGGGCAATGATCCGTTTTGGAGCAAGAAACTGTCGCAGGAGAAACCAGAAAAACCAGACAAACCGGAAAGAGCAACCCGGCAAAAGACTAAAGCTGTGAAGAAGACTGCCCACAAGAAAAGAACCACTGCATCCTCTAATCCGGCCCCTGATGATGATGTGGATAATCCGGACCTTGAGGTAGGGCTTGACTCACTTGGCTTATTTTTCATGTGTCTTATTGATGATGATATTTGTCAGGATGATGCCGAAGCCAGCCATGCTGATGCTGCAGAGGTAATTATTCTCTCTTCCGATTCAGAACCTTTGCCTTCACTAAAAATCCGTCAGGCAAAACGGAAAGTTAAATTTTCTCATACTCTTGCTTATTTGGATCCCAAATTTCTTATGAAGACCCAACAGCACGAAGCTCGTTGCACCACTCGGCACAGCGGCCAGGTAGTTACCTCCGCCGGTTTACCGAACAGTCCGGTTCGGAAATGCCGCTCAGAGGTCTCTAATTTGCTTGTCAGTGCTTGCCCTAAAGTGGGCTGCTTTCGTCAACCTCTTAATCCATCTGACTCCGATTACCAGGTTACTTCCCACTCATCCTCTAGCGAGTCATCGGCTACTCAGCTGCCACCGCTCAAAACGGTGCTTGGGTAAGCTATACTTATCATAATATTTGCAGCACATCGCCTTGGAACATATCCTGTATTTGATTTTGTTATTCCTTTCAGGGCCAAACCTAGGCCAAGCAAGAAGGCTCGCCTGGACAAAGCGGCCGAAGAAGATGCCGTCCTTGAACCGGGCAAGACACCAGATCTTGAAGCGGCTATTCCTGAGGATATACCCAATGATCCACCGCAGCAAGACGACGATCTTATTGCTGAAGAGAGACCTATTGATACCACAAATCCTGTCAATCAGCCCACAAGCTCCATCCGGATTGAGAAATCCACCGGTCCAGCAAAGCCTACTGACAAGCCAACAGCCCCAGTGCAAACCGGCGATACCAAGGATGATGAGGTTGTCATTACTGGCATTGGCCATACAGAGCCAAGCAATCCTGTCGCTTTGTCCAAACATTCTGCCAAGGAAGAATTTGCTGCCTTTTGCAAAGGCAAGTGGAATGCTGATCTGGCGACTTACGCTGCTCTGAACGCCCAAGATATCCATTCCGACTACCTGAACCGACTGTATACCAGTCGTGACTATGAAGCCGGTCTGGTTAACATGATGAAAGATAAATATGAGGTAACTTCCATATGCTCTTTCCTGCTTGTATGCTTCAATTCTTGCTGACTCTCCTAGCCCCCAAGGGCCGGTTTGTAACCTTCTTTCAAACCGGGACTTACTAATATAAATCTTAATGCTTTGAAATTCGCTGATGTAGCCCCCAAGGGCCGGTTCAACTTAGCGTAGTTAAACCGGTACTTTAAGTAATTGAGATTGCCGCATCAGAATATATACGAGCAAATAGCCATTAGCCCCCAAGTGCCAAGTTGAATACTTGTATTGATCTGGGGACTTTGTAAGCAATTGAAAGATGAAGATCGAATATGCATTAGCCCCCAAGTACCAAGTGCATAACTTGTTATGTGGTTGGTACTTCAATCCTTGTACCGTTTTGTTGAAGCATATAACTGTCTGCATGCAGGCTGAGCTGAAGACGAAAGAAAGCCAAGTCGCCGATCTCCAAGAAAACCTGAAATCCCAACAAGCTGAAGCCTCCAAAGAAAAAGAGGAATTAGCCAGCGCTTTAAGCGCCATGGAACAGCTTAAGGAGAGCTTCAAGAAGAAGCGGGCGGATTGGGCCACTGAAAAGTCCGCTTTAATCAAACGAGCAGAGGATGCCGAGGCTGCACTAAAATCGGTGGCGGATGAACTGACCAGCATAAAGCGGCACGTGCATGCCATGACCACTGCTATCTTTGGTAAGCCAGTTTGTCTTCTAAATTGATTCTGCCTTCTTACAGAGCTGCCGGTTTGTTAACCCTTTATGATATTTCAGGGACACGCATTGGTCACTTGGGGTCAGATGTGCGGAAGAAATTGAAAGCCGCCTATACGTTGATCGAACAACTGTACACTGGTGCACAGCGTATCATCTGTACTGCATCCCACAACAAACCGGCGCCCACTTTGATTCAAGACACTCTGATGAAACTGTCGGTGCTTCCTGCCCGGGTTGAAGAACTGAAGAAATCTGCTGCTCGAACCGGTGCGATCAATGCCTTAATCCGGGCAAAAGCTTGGGTGCCGGATTTTGATCCTATTGAAGCGGCTCAGGGCTATCCCAGCTTGAAAGAAGACGGGTCAGAGTTTGGTGAAGCGGATCTGCGAGCAATAAACCGGGAGGTGCGTCCGCTAGCTTGTCAATTGGCTGAAGAAGCAGACTTGTCTCATTATCAAGCCCAATATGACAATCAGAACAAGCGAATAGCTGCACCAATTCATGAATCGAAAAATCTTATCCCTCCAATCCGTAAGCATACTTACGCTACTGATATTGACCCGTCATTGCTGATCCATGATGAAGCTGTCTTTCAAGCATTAATGGGAATCGACTGGACAACTGTTGATTTCCAGCCGCTGGGTAGAGAAACTGAAGCTGAAGCGGCGCGGGATGATCCACAACCATCAGGCCAGGGTGATGGCCAAGCTTGAACCGGAAGCCGGTTTAAAACTGCTTCTTCCTTGCGAAAAACAATGATCTTATTGTGGGCACCATGTTGCCTTGTAATAGGCTAGATGATACTTTTGATGCTGATATGCCTTCGTGCATAATTACTGCAACTTGCTCTTCCTTTGGGTGATGAACTTTCCAAAGTACTTTCTGTAATAAAAAATCTTAAAGTGCCACTGCGGTTGTACCGTCAGGCGGAATATGATGTCTGCATACATGAAATCAAAACATCCGAAAATTTTTAAGTATATGACCAAAATTTTGAGATACATAATACCTGCCATCGTTGAGCGTGAAGTTGGCTTGGCAAAAGTTGAGATACATATAAGCTTGAAGCGGAATTGAGAAGAAAATGCCAACTTCTGCCACAAAAGAGCTTGAAGAGGCATCTTCAGGGGAAGGGTCAAACGGAATTGTTGGAAAACCAACAATGAGAAGAATAAGCTTGATATGGTCTTATGGAATACATCCCAAATTATGAGGTGACAACCTGCCACTAGCAAAACCAAAGATTGGATAGATATCAACAAGGAGACGAGAAACTTACTTCACCGTGAGGATAAATGAAGAACTTGGGTCATTTATGAGCACCATAAATAGCAACAATCCTTAGGGAAAGCTTAAGGTGAAAAAATAACCCAAGATAACTCCAATGAAGAGATTGATGGATTTAAGATATCTCATTCTTGACAACATATGAATCATGAAAACATGAACTCAATTATCAAGAATGACATAATACCACCTCCAATAATACGGAAGAAAGAATTGCACTCCGGATAGCAAGATGAAGAATGCTTGAGCTCCTTAGAAAAGAATCTCACTGAACACTTGGAGAAGGGATATAAATCCTTGATGAACCATCATGTAGAACCTTCATGAAGAACTCCGGTAAACAAAAGAATAACGAAAATAAAGAGAAGTTGGAAACACAAGGTGAAACCTTGTAATGATTTAGATGGATCTCCATGATAATTAGAGCTTGGAACTCCAGGAAAGAAAAGATAAAGCATCTCGAACCGAGAATGTGATATGATGAACCACTCTGGAAAGAAGAAATTAGATCACTTGGATGAAACAAGAATAAGAATTACATTATGCTTAACCTTCACCAATTAAATTGATGACGAGCAAACGGATTTGGCATACTACTTATTCTCTTAGAAAAGATTAAGAGAGATATAGCGCCAACTTGAGAAGGTATTGAACGAACCACCGGTAGGATAGAAATAACAAATGAATCGATACAATAACAAAGGAAGAGAAATCTTGAACGAGCCACCGGTAAGAATTGAAAACGAATGAAGTAAAAGGGGTGAATCACCGGTAAGAATTTGAAGATGGAATTGGAAAAAGGCACAAATCGCTGGGAAGAATTATAAAATGAAGGAAGATGCTTGAGAGGATTTAGACACATGAGAACGAAGGGATCACGAGCCGATTAGAGATCACTTGAACGAAGCACCGGTAAGATTTAGAGTATGAGAGCTGAAAGCTGGAATGAATAAATCTTAGATGGTGGGCTCCGGATAATCAAACTGAAAAGACTCCTGAATTACTCCGGATGGGTGGAAAGAAATCTCACAATCGAAAATATTATGAGAGGATGGCAACAAACTAGAGCCACGAATCTTGAAGAGAATGAAGCAAGATATGGAGGAAAAACTCTTCTTCGGTCTTCAAAATCTGAGAATGATGATGAGAAACACCACCATGAATTGTTGAGGCACTCCGGAATGAAGAATGTAAAGGTTGAGCCAACGATGAAAAGAATTTGAAAGATCTTGGAGAAATACATTTGATTGACGATAATTCATTCTTACGTCAAACTTTGAAATGAATTTGAGACTAACTCCGGGAGAATAAGAAGAGTCAGGTAAGATCCTGGGAAAAGACCTGTGGGTTAGGGGCCACTCAAGAGAAAACACCATTAGAATGGTTAAAAAGAGAGATTTCACCAGTTGAATTAAAAGGCTTGAATGAGATAACATCCTCAAAATAGCTTGAACGGATTAAGAGTGGAAACACGAATCTTCTGAGATATCTTTAGCACTCTGGAACAAAAGAATAGTGCGAAGTGAATGATAAAGAGGTGCACCAGCAAGAGAGGGTATTTGAAACGAGGAAAAAGGGATATGATCAACACCAAAAGTTTGAATTGGTCCACCGGAGAAGAAAAGAATGAAGAATGATTAACTTGAGACTCTGTTAGTATCTTCATGAGAATCACCGGATAAGAATATTGACGGAAAAAGGATGGAGAGACTTCACAAAAAGGATACTTGATAAAGAAATCCGAGTCCTCGAAGAAAAGGGGGTGGGTGGGCGGGAAAAAACAAAGGCAACTTTGAGACAAATGAAACAAACACCGTCGAGAAGAACTGATACTTGATCTTGCGGATGTTGAAATGTTTGAATCCACTTGAATAGAAAACACGCCGGTTGAAAAGGATTGACAGCACAATCTCGATGACCAAGAAGGATTAGTACTCACATCGGAGTATGAGAACACCATTTGGGGAAGGTATGGAATCAACACTTGACATTGAAGCAACTCGAATACCACAACTCAAAAACAAAAACAAAGGATTGGATTGCAGAATAAGCCAGAACAAACATATGATAGAGATTTCATCCGAAGTTTTCGTGGTGGGGCCTACACGGGCTCGATCGTACAACACCATCATGTACAAGCCAGTGCACATGACATACGAAGCGTCCCCGAGTCGGCATAGCCAAGGACTCTTTAAGACACAACGAGACCACTGTAAAACCAACTGTGAATAGGCGGACCACTAGACGTTGAACCCCAATTTCATATCACTTTGGCTATCACTTTGATCAGACATGCTGCAAGCTGACTGCTGACCCTGTGAACAGATTATAGATGAGATAGAGTGGATGAGCATCACAAAATGCAGAGATTTTTGCAAAAGAATGATCCAAAAACTTAGTTTTAGTTTCCCACTGAAATAATCTCGGATCTACCGATTTTCAAACTCGATGATACCGAAACAGTTTTGGAACCTAAACTAGTGAACTCGGTTGGACCGAGTCACAGTTCGGTGGCACCGAGACTGCTAGGGTTTCACTGAGTTCCAAAATCGGTCACACCGATAAGTAATTCTCGGTCAGACCGAGTCTCACTTGTGCAATGGCATAAGCCAAATCGGTGGGACCGAGTTTTTCAACTCGGTGGGTCCGAGATGGTTTCGACGGAAACCTAACCCTAAAATTTTTGAATCAAACCTAATCTATAAGCATTTTGACTGGATAGAAGTGTTTCAATCGTGGCAAGAAACATGAAGAACACAATGTGCTAGGAATTGGACGAGGAATAGCACTGTGATCGAGTCCATACCCTAGTTCGGCGGAGACTCGCTACGGTGGCAACGGCGGGGGCAGAATTCCCGTTGACAGCGACGAAGACCAGCTACTGGAGGCGGCTGGCGGCGAGAAGACGATCCGGAGACCACGAAGGCAGAGCAGGCTATCGCGCGGGCGAAGGGGTTCGGAGAAATTTCCAAAATTTTGCTCGTGACTATATATAGCCCGACCCTGTCGGTGTAACCGAGTGGAACAACTCGGTGGCGCCGAGATTCATAACTGCGTGCAGTTACTGAAACTCGGTGTGACCGAAATGTTCAAATCGGTTGCACCGAGATCGAAAACCTAGATCAACTTAATGATCTCGGTAGGACCGAAGTAGGGTATCGGTCAGACCGAGAATCATAAAGAGGTTTTGGAAGTTTAAGTCTATGACGAATCGGGGACTCTGAGCGCTCCTCACACAGAGTGGTTCGAATCTGACTTGATCAAATTTTGTGATGCAGCATGAATAGAATTTGAGACGAGAAAAGCATAGATAGCTAGAGGAGGTTCTTAGGCATTCTTGTCCATCCACTTGGCAAAAAGAAATAAAACCGAACAATCAAAACAACAAGTGGATGTCCTCGAATGAGTAAAATATGCAACCAGCATGCTCACACAATAAGATGGAAAATGAAATATGTGGCAAGGCATGCACAACCAATTCTAGCATCTATCAAGCAATTTGCGATGACTAGGTCATCTATATATGAGTATATTGACTTAGGAGTCAAGTGACAACACTTGATCATAGGTCATACTCATCGTTTAAGCTCAAGTGGGGTTACCACTTTTACATAAAGCATTGTTGTGTTCACATCTTTAGAGTTGCTTTAGCTCAAGTCTTAGAGTAAAGCTCCCCCTAGATGTGATATCCCCCCTAAGAGGGATGAACTAACCTTGGGTTTTGTCGATGATGACTTCATGTAGATGTTGAAGATGTGGATGCTCAATGTTGATGTAGATCACTTGGAGCTATCCATTTGAGTGAATTCCACTTTCAATACCTACATGGGTTAGTCCCACAAGGAACAAACAAGGATATCCATAGACATAGAGTGATGCACACACAAGATGATGTCCATGAAGACTTTTAGGTTACCTTGTCCCTTGTCTTACCAACAAGAGGGTTTGTGACTCCTTGTACTAGTGCAAGATGTGGAAGTTGATTGCACTTGTTCTCGCCAAAATGATAAGAGTGAAGTATGTTGGCGGAGTCACCCTCAAGAACTCTCTAGTTCTTCTTCTTTTGGATCCCCATCATCTTGATGGGAATCCTTGGAGTTGTAGTCGTACTTGATGAAGTGGAACTTGAAGTAGTCTTGGGAATCCACTTGACTAAGGTCTTAGGAGCTTCTTCAAATGCGTCGATTTCCTCTTGAAGCTTGTCCTTGCCTTTTTGCTTGTAGTCTTGTGGTGGAAGATCATCTTGAGCTTGTGTCCCCTTGAAAGAAGTATCATACTTCTCTTGTTGAGGGACAAACTTTGTCTTGGGGTATTGATCTTCTTCCCACTCAACTCCATTGGCATTGACCTTTCGTTCAAAACCAACACCTTGATTCTTCCGGTGCATTCCTTGCTTGCGCACAATTTCCTCGAATTGCTTACTCCCGGCAAGGCTTTTGTACACTCCTTTCTCTATAATTCCCTTCAATAAACTATTTTCTTGCTCAAGTGTAACTTGGCTAAGAGAATCATTAGTGAAATCAAGAGAACTACTAGAAGCAACAATATTGGATTTAGCATGATCATTGTTACTACTAGAGGAAGAATCTTTCTTGTTCTTGTTACTAGACTTGACTTGAGGCATGTAAGTAGATAAGAGTAAACGCTTGGCAATGTAAGAAGAACTTTTCTTACGGAGATCATCATTGATTGCTTTTAAGAACTCATGCTCTTGCTCAAGATTGAGCTTTTCAAAGCGTAATTTCTCATGAGCTCTTAAAAGTTCTCGATGATCTTCGAAGATGGTTTCATGAGCTAACTTAAGAGTGTTTAGTTCTTTAGTTAGAGCCTCAATCTTCTCCTTATCATTGTCATTCGTTTTATCTTGATTAGCATGTTTAATTGACGTTTCATCATAGTATTCATCACTAGAGTTGTCAACAAGCAAATCATCTCCTAACAAGTCATCTTCATCACTATTGAAATCAACATACTCGGGGTGTGTTACCTAAGGACCTTTGGCCATGAAGCATCTTCCAATTCCTTCATTTGGTGAGTCAAATATGTTGTAGGAGTTGGTTGACTCAAGTGGTAGACCGGTAACACCTTCATCTTGAGTATCTTCGGAGTCGGAGTGATAACTTCTCTCGGAGTGGCTGTCGGAGTCGGAGCCAGATACCCATTCACCAACACGAGCTTGATGTCTTCGTCTTGTGTAGCTTCTTGATGATTTTTCCTTACTTTCCGAATCCTTGCTTCTCCGTGAGTATCTTCGTTCATAACGATCATCTCTACTCCTTCTCTCTCTTGGTGATGATTCTTTGCTTCTTCTTTTTGGAGAATCTTCTCTTCTCTTGTAGGGAGCCGTACACTCATTGGAGAAGTGTCCGGGTCTTCCACAGTTGTAGCAGTTTCGCTCTCGACTAGAAGATCTTTTGTCATTGTAGGACCTTGACTTGAAGCTTCTATCTTTGCTTCTACTCTTGTAGAACTTGTTGAAGTTCTTCACCATTAAGCTCAATTCTTCATTGAAGTCTTGTTTCTCACTCGAGATGTAGGGGCTTCACATGAGGCTTTATAGGCACCACTTGATTTGTTGTGAAGTTCCTCTTTATCCTTAAGTGACATCTCATGAGCAACAATTCTTCCAATCACCTCCGTTGGCTTGAGATCTTTGTAATTGGGCATCATTTGGATCAATGTGCACACGGTATCATATTTTCCATCCAAGGCTCTTAGAATCTTCTTGATGATGAATCTATCGGTCATCTCTTCACTTCCTAAGCCGGCAATCTCATTTGTGATGAGAGCAAGCCTAGAGTACATTTCAGCGACACCTTCACCATCCTTCATCTTGAACTTGTCAAGTTGGCTTTGGAGCACATCCAACTTGGATTCCTTGACGGAGTCGGTACCTTCGTGCATATCAATCAAAGTGTCCCAAATTTCCTTTGCATTCTCAAGACGGCTGATTTTGTTGAATTCTTCGGGGCACAATCCGTTGAAGAGAATATCACAAGCTTGAGCATTGTATTGCAACATCTTCAACTCATCCGCGGTAGCTTCACGGTTTGGTTCTCTCCCATCAAAGAAGTCACCTTGCAAACCAACACACACAATAGCCCAAACGGCGGGGTTATGTCCAAGAATATGCATTTTCATTTTATGCTTCCAACTAGCAAAATTAGTACCATCAAAGTAAGGACCTCTACGGTGATAATTTCCCTCGCTAGACGCCATACTCTCCTAGGTTGTGAAACCAAGGCTATGACCACCAAAAGCTATGGAGATCAAAGCAAATGGAGACCAAAGCTCTGATACCACTTGTAGGATCGAAAGTATGTCTAGAGGGGGGTGATTAGACTACTTGACCAAATAAAAACTTAACCTTTTCCCAATTTTAGTTCTTGGCAGATTTTAGCTATTTTAGGACAAGTTAAGCAATCATCACACAATTCAAGCAAGCATGCAAAGAGTATATTGGCAGCGGAAAGTAAAGCATGCAACTTGCAAGAATGTAAAGGGAAGGGTTTGGAGATTTCAAACGCAATTGGAGACACGGATGTTTTTCCCGTGGTTCGGATAGGTGGTGCTATCCTACATCCACATTGATGGAGACTTCAACCCACGAAGGGTAACGGTTGCGGGAGTCCACACAGGGCTCCACCCACGAAGGGTCACGGTTGCGCGAGTCCATGGAGGGCTCCACCCACGAAGGGTCCACGAAGAAGCAACCACCCACAAAGGGTCCACGAAGTAGCAACCTTGTCTATCCCACCATGGCCATCACCCACACAGGACTTGCCTCACTAGCGGTAGATCTTCACGAAGTAGGCGATCTCCTTGCCCTTATAAACTTCTTGGTTCAACTCCACAATCTTGTCGGAGGCTCCCAAGTGACACCTAGCCAATCTAGGAGACACCACTCTCCAAGAAGTAACAAATGGTGTGTAGGTAATGAACTCCTTGCTCTTGTGCTTCAAATGATAGTCTCCCCAACACTCAACTCTCTCTCATAGGATTGGATTTGGTAGAAAGAAGATTTGAGTGGAAAGCAACTTGGAGAGGCTAGAGATCAAGATTCATATGGTAGGAATGGAATGTCTTGGTCTCAACACATGAGTAGGTGGTTCTCTCTCAGAACATATGAGTTGGAATGGTGTATGTGTTCTGATGGCTCTCTCCACTAGCTCTCACACGAATGAAGAGGAGGTGGAGGGGTATATATAGCCTCCACACAAAATCCAACCATTACACACAGTTTTCCAATCTTGGTGGGACCGAATCAACAAACTCGGTCGGACCGAAAATGTAAACCTAGTGACCGTTAGAGATTTTCGGTGGGACTGACATGCAACTCGGTGGAACCGATATGGTTAGGGTTTGGGCATAACGTAATCTCGGTGAGACCGATTACACAAACTCGGTGAGACCGAATTTGGTAATTAGCTAACCAGAGAGTTGGTCAGGCAAACTCGGTGGGACCGATTTGCTCTTTCGGTGAGACCGAAAGTTACAAAGGGGAAACACTAAATTTACATTGCAATCTCGGTGGGACCGATTCGCTCTTTCAGTGAGACCGAAAAGTTACGAAAGGGAAACAGAGAGTTTGCAACCCCATCTCGGTGAGACCGAGATCCCTATCGGTAGAACCGAAATGCTAGGGTTTGGCAGTGGCTTATGACAAGTGAAACTCGGTGGCGCCGGATAGGAAGAATCGGTAGGACCGAGTTTGGCTTAGGGTTTAGGTCATATGTGGATATGGGAAAGTAGTTGAGGGTTTTGGAGCATATCACTAAGCACATGAAGCAAGAGGCTCATTAAGCAACACCTCATCCCTCCTTGATAGTATTGGCTTTTCCTAAAGACTCAATGTGATCTTGGATCACTAAAATATAAAATGAAGAGTCTTGAGATTTTGAGCTTGAGCCAATCCTTTGTCCTTAGCATTTTGAGGGTTCCACTTTCACATCCATGCCATGCCAATCATTGAGCTTTCCTGAAATAATCATCTCGGAATAGCATTAGCTCAATGAGCTATATGTTGTTATGAATTACCAAAACCACCTAGGGATAGTTGCACTTTCAAATTTGCTTGTCAGTGCTTGTCCTAAAGCGGGCTGCTTTCGTCAACCTCTTAATCCATCTGACTCCGATTACCAGGTTACTTCCCACTCATCCTCTAGCGAGTCATCGGCTACTCAGCTGCCACCGCTCAAAACGGTGCTTGGGTAAGCTATACTTATCATAATATTTGCAGCACATCGCCTTGGAACATGTCCTGTATTTGATTTTGTTATTCCTTTCAGGGCCAAACCTAGGCCAAGCAAGAAGGCTCGCCTGGACAAAGCGGCCGAAGAAGATGCCGTCCTTGAACCGGGCAAGACACCAGATCTTGAAGCGGCTATTCCTGAGGATATACCCAATGATCCACCGCAGCAAGACGACGATCTTATTGCTGAAGAGAGACCTATTGATACCTCAAATCCTGTCAATCAGCCCACAAGCTCCATCCGGATTGAGAAATCCACCGGTCCAGCAAAGCCTACTGACAACCAACAGCCCCAGTGCAAACCGGCGATACCAAGGATGATGAGGTTGTCATTACTAGCATTGGCCATACAGAGCCAAGCAATCCTGTCGCTTTGTCCACACATTCTGCCAAGGAAGAATTTGCTGCCTTTGGCAAAGGCAAGTGGAATGCTGATCTGGCGACTTACGCTGCTCTGAACGCCCAAGATATCCATTCCGGCTACCTGAACCGACTATATACTAGTCGTGACTATGAAGCCGGTCTGGTTAACATGATGAAAGATAAATATGAGGTAACTTCCATATGCTCTTTCCTGCTTGTATGCTTCAATTCTTGCTGACTCTCCTAGCCCCCAAGGGCCGGTTTGTAACCTTCTTTCAAACCGGGACTTACTAATATAAATCTTAATGCTTTGAAATTCGCTGATGTAGCCCCCAAGGGCCGGTTCAACTTAGCGTAGTTAAACCGGTACTTTAAGTAATTGAGATTGCCGCATCAGAATATATACGAGCAAATAGCCATTAGCCCCCAAGTGCCAAGTTGAATACTTGTATTGATCTGGGGACTTTGTAAGCAATTGAAAGATGAAGATCGAATATGCATTAGCCCCCAAGTACCAAGTGCATAACTTGTTATGTGGTTGGTACTTCAATCCTTGTACCGTTTTGTTGAAGCATATAACTGTCTGCATGCAGGCTGAGCTGAAGACGAAAGAAAGCCAAGTCGCCGATCTCCAAGAAAACCTGAAATCCCAACAAGCTGAAGCCTCCAAAGAAAAGAGGAATTAGCCAGCGCTTTAAGCGCCATGGAACAGCTTAAGGAGAGCTTCAAGAAGAAGCGGGCGGATTGGGCCACTGAAAAGTCCGCTTTAATCAAACGAGCAGAGGATGCCGAGGCTGCACTAAAACTGGTGGCGGGTGAACTGACCAGCATAAAGTGGCACGTGCATGCCATGACCACTGCTATCTTTGGTAAGCCAGTTTGTCTTCTAAATTGATTCTGCCTTCTTACAGAGCTGCCGGTTTGTTAACCCTTTATGATATTTCAGGGACACGCATTGGTCACTTGGGGTCAGATGTGCGGAAGAAATTGAAAGCCGCCTATACATTGATCGAACAACTGTACACTGGTGCACAGTGTATCATCTGTACTGCATCCCACAACAAACCGGCGCCCACTTTGATTCAAGACACTCTGATGAAATTGTCGGTGCTTCTTGCCCGGGTTGAAGAACTGAAGAAATTTGCTGCTCGAACTGGTGCGATCAATGCCTTAATCCGGGCAAAAGCTTGGGTGCCAGATTTTGATCCTATTGAAGTGGCTCAGGGCTATCCCAGCTTGAAGGAAGACGGGTCAGAGTTTGGTGAAGCGGATCTGTGAGCAATAAACCGGGAGGTGCGTTCGCTAGCTTGTCAATTGGCTGAAGAAGCAGACTTGTCTCATTATCAAGCCCAATATGACAATCAGAACAAGCGAATAGCTGCACCAATTCATGAATCGGAAAATCTTATCCCTCCAATCCGTAAGCATACTTACGCTCCCGATATTGACCCGTCATTGTTGATCCATGATGAAGCTGTCTTTCAAGCATTAATGGGAATCGACTAGACAACTGTTGATTTCCAGCCGCTGGATAGAGAAACTGAAGCTGAAGCGGCGCGGGATGATCCACAACCATCAGGCCAGGGTGATGGCCAAGCTTGAACCGGAAGCCGGTTTAAAACTGCTTCTTCCTTGCGAAAAACAATGATCTTATTGTGGGCACCATGTTGCCTTGTAATAGGCTAGATGATACTTTTGATGCTGATATGCCTTCGTGCATAATTACTGCAACTTGCTCTTTCTTTGGGTGATGAACTTTCCAAAGTACTTTCTGTAATAAAAAATCTTAAAGTGCCACTGCGGTTGTACCGTCAGGCGGAATATGATGTCTGCATACATGAAATCAAAACATCCGAAATTTTTTAAGTATATGACCAAAATTTTGAGATACATAATACCTGCCATCGTTGAGCGTGAAGTTGGCTTGGCAAAAGTTGAGATACATATAAGCTTGAAGCGGAATTGAGAAGAAAATGCCAACTTCTGCCACAAAAGAGCTTGAAGAGGCATCTTCAGGGGAAGGGTCAAACGGAATTGTTGGAAAACCAACAATGAGAAGAATAAGCTTGATATGGTCTTATGGAATACATCCCAAATTATGAGGTGACAACCTGCCACTAGCAAAACCAAAGATTGGATAGATATCAACAAGGAGACGAGAAACTTACTTCACCGTGAGGATAAATGAAGAACTTGGGTCATTTATGAGCACCATAAATAGCAACAATCCTTAGGGAAAGCTTAAGGTGAAAAAATAACCCAAGATAACTCCAATGAAGAGATTGATGGATTTAAGATATCTCATTCTTGACAACATGTGAATCATGAAAACATGAACTCAATTATCAAGAATGACATAATACCACCTCCAATAATACGGAAGAAAGAATTGCACTCCGGATAGCAAGATGAAGAATGCTTGAGCTCCTTAGAAAAGAATCTCACTGAACACTTGGAGAAGGGATATAAATCCTTGATGAACCATCATGTAGAACCTTCATGAAGAACTCTGGTAAACAAAAGAATAACGAAAATAAAGAGAAGTTGGAAACACAAGGTGAAACCTTGTAATGATTTAGATGGATCTCCATGATAATTAGAGCTTGGAACTCCAGGAAAGAAAAGATAAAGCATCTCGAACCGAGAATGTGATATGATGAACCACTCCGGAAAGAAGAAATTAGATCACTTGGATGAAACAGGAATAAGAATTACATTATGCTTAACCTTCACCAATTAAATTGATGACGAGCAAACGGATTTGGCATACTACTTATTCTCTTAGAAAAGATTAAGAGAGATATAGCGCCAACTTGAGAAGGTATTGAACGAACCACCGGTAGGATAGAAATAACAAATGAATCGATATAATAACAAAGGAAGAGAAATCTTGAACGAGCCACCGGTAAGAATTGAAAACGAATGAAGTAAAAGGGGTGAATCACCGGTAAGAATTTGAAGATGGAATTGGAAAAAGGCACAAATCGCTGGGAAGAATTATAAAATGAACGAAGATGCTTGAGAGGATTTAGACACATGAGAACGAAGGGATCATGAGTCGATTAGAGATCACTTGAACGAAGCACCGGTAAGATTTAGAGTATGAGAGCTGAAAGCTGGAATGAATAAATCTTAGATGGTGGGCTCCGGATAATCAAACTGAAAAGACTCCTGAATTACTCCGGATGGGTGGAAAGAAATCTCACAATCGAAAATATTATGAGAGGATGGCAACAAACTAGAGCCACAAATCTTGAAGAGAATGAAGCAAGATATGGAGGAAAAACTCTTCTTCGGTCTTCAAAATCTGAGAATGATGATGAGAAACACCACCATGAATTGTTGAGGCAATCTGGAATGAAGAATGTAAAGGTTGAGCCAACGATGAAAAGAATTTGAAAGATCTTGGAGAAAGACATTTGATTAATGATAATTCATTCTTACGTCAAACTTTGAAATGAATTTGAGACTAACTCCGGGAGAATAAGAAGAGTCAGGTAAGATCCTGGGAAAAGACCTGTGGGTTAGGGGCCACTCAAGAGAAAACACCGTTAGAATGGTTAAAAAGAGAGATTGCACCGGTTGAATTAAAAGGCTTGAATGAGATAACATCCTCAAAATAGCTTGAACGGATTAAGAGTGGAAACACGAATCTTCTGAGATATCTTTAGCACTCTGGAACAAAAGAATAGTGCGAAGTGAATGATAAAGAGGTGCACCAGCAAGAGAGGGTATTTGAAACGGGGAAAAAGGGATATGATCAACACCAAAAGTTTAAATTGGTCCACCGGAGAAGAAAAGAATGAAGAATGATTAACTTGAGACTCTGTTAGTATCTTCATGATCACCGGCTAAGAATATTGACGGAAAAAGGATGGAGAGACTTCACAAAAAGGATACTTGATAAAGAAATCCGAGTCCTCAAAGAAAAGGGGGTGGGTGGGCGGGAAAAAACAAAGGCAACTTTGAGACAGATGAAACAAACACCGTTGAGAAGAACTGATACTTGATCTTGCGGATGTTGAAATGTTCGGATCCACTTGAAGAGAAAACACGCCGGTTGAAAAGGATTGACAGCACAATCTCGATGACCGAGAAGGATTAGTACTCACATCGGAGTATGAGAACACCATTTGGGGAAGGTATCGAATCAACACTTGACATTGAAGCAACTCGAATACCACAACTCAAAAACAAAAACAAAGGATTGGCTTGCAGAATAAGCCAGAACAAACATATGATAGAGATTTCGTCGGAAGTTTTCGTGGTGGGGCCTACACGGGCTCGATCGTACAGCACCATCATGTACAAGGCAGTGCACATGACATACGAAGCATCCCCGAGTCGGCATAGCCAAGGACTCTTTAAGACACAACGAGACCACTGTAAAACCAACCGTGAATAGGCGGACCACTAGACGTCGAACCCCAATTCCATATCATACATCTGACGGAAAGATATCCTAAGAGCTACTTGAATTCCCACTTATAAACTCCCGAAACTTTCTGGTTATGCAATCGGGTGTTGGGGATACAAGGGAAGCATAATATCTCACCCAAAACTAACAAATCCTACATCCAGCTATATCCATCCTTCAACACATAACCAAGAAACCTTCGGAAATCGTCTACCTCAACCTTCGAAAAGCATCCGTCATACGAGTTATGGCAATACTCCCGAACTCCCGCCCCAGTACTGGGTGGCGTCGAGGTTATCTCACCAACAACTGCATAAAAGAGATTTTCGATGTCGGCGAAACTAACCTCAGGTATTCCAGAACTGCAACCATAAGATTGTGACGACAACACCTCGGAGCTCAACTCCCCGGGACACTGCCACAACCCCTAAGTGACAGGAGGCACCAAGAACAATGTTCTCGTCACAAAACCATCAGAACGATTCCAAGATACCCGCGTGATCCTAAAAAAATTTAAGTGAAATTTGAGAAGAGAAGAGTCAAAACTCTATGTCGGGATGCCTTACCAGAGCGATGAGGGGACTGGGGAGTAAAAGAATTCCTAAACTTTCCGATATATAAAATCCTAAATGACTCAAAACATTTTTCTAGACTCAACAACAGCTGCTAAAAATGATCAAGCAGTGGGGGCTCCTAAGGTCGGGGAAGGCTATGATTACCAACTTGTAACGGCCTCGATGCGGCTATATCTCCCACGTGTCGAAGCACGACTTAGAGGCATAACTGCATTGAAAGCAATGTCGCAAGTGAGGTAATCTTCACACAACCCATGTAATACATAAGGGAAAGAGATACATAGTTGGCTTACAATCGCCACTTCACACAAATACATGAATAAAGCATTACATCATCCAGATACAATCAAGGTCCGACTACGGAACCAAAATAAAAGAAGACTACCCCAAATGCTACACAGATCTCCGATCGTCCCGACTGGGCTCCACTACTGATCAACTAGAATGAAACAACACAAAGGGCAAGATCTTCATCGAGCTCCTCCTTGAGCTTGGTTGCGTCATCTGCATGGTTCAACGGCACCTGCAAGCTGGTTTTGGAAGTATCTGTGAGTCACGGGGACTCAGCAATCTCGCACCCTCGCGATCAAGACTATTTAAGCTTATGGGTAAGGTAAAGGTATGAGGTGGAGCTGCAGCAAGCGACTAGCATATATGGTGGCTAAACATACGCAAATGAGAGCGAGAAGAGAAGGCAAGGCACGGTCGATAAAACTATGATCAAGAAGTGATCCTAGAACAACCTACGTCAAGCATAACTCCAACACCGTGTTCACTTCCCGGACTCCGCCGGAAAGAGACCATCACGGTAACACACGCGGTTGATGTATTTTAATTAAGGTCAACTTCAGGTTTTCTACAACCGGACATTAACAAATTCCCATCTGCCCATAACCGCGGGCACGGCTTTTGAAAGTTCAAATCCCTACAGGGGTGTCCCAACTTATCCCATCACAAGCTCTCACGGTCAACGAAGGATATTCCTTCTAGCGGGAAGACCCGATCAGACTCGGAATCCCGGTTACAAGACATTTCGACAATGGTAAAACAAGACCAGCAAAGCCACCCAGATGTGCCAACAAATCCCGATAGGAGCTGCACATATCTCGTTCTCAGGGCACACCAGATGAGCCAGACGTCGGGTGGGCCAGCCCAGAGTTGCCCCTGGTAGCTTCGGACATCGCTCAATTTGGACCAACACTCAGAGGAGCACTGGCCCGGGGGGGTTAAACTAAAGATGACCCTTGAGTCTGCAGAACCCAAGGGAAAGAAAAGGCTAGGTGGCGAATGGTAAAACAAATGTTGGGCCATGCTGGAGGAGTTTTATTCAAGGCAAACTGTCAAGGGGTTCCCATTATTACCCAACCGCGTATGGAACGCAAAATCCGGGAACATAACACCGATATGGCGGAAACTAGGGCGGCAAGAGTGGAACAAAACACCAGGCATAAGGTCGAGCCTTCCACCCTTTACCAAGTATATAGATGCATTAATTAAATAAGAGATATTGTGATATCCCAACAAAATATCCATGTTCCAAACATGCAACAAGCTCCAATCTTCACCTGCAACTAACAACGCTATAAGAGGGGCTGAGCAAAGCGGCAACATAGCCAAACAACGGTTTGCTAGGACAAGGTGGGTTAGAGGCTTGGTTCAACAATATGGGAGGCATGATAAGCAAGTGGTAGGTATCGCAGCATAGGCATAGCAAAAGAGCAAGCAACTAAGCAGGCAAAGATAGAAGTGATTTCGAGGGTATGGTCATCTTGCTTGAAATCCCGCAAGGAAGAAGAACGAGTCCCTGAAGAAGACAAACGGACGTAGTCGAACGGTTCCTCACAAACGCGACGTTATCGGAACCAACCCGAAGAAGCAACACCGGAAAAGAGCAAACAACCTAGTAAACAACCATCACATAATCATGGCATGATGCACGATCAAGTATGATGCATGTCCGGTTTAAATATGCAAGACATGGCAAAGTGCAACAACCAAAACTACAAATTAAGTGGAGCTCAATATGCAACGAGTTGCATATTGACGAAACACCATGTCCATTATTTAGTTCTCTCTCGGTTATGTATCCACCAAAATTAAATGTTGGTTAACATGGCAAGAGGTGAGGCATAACAAAACTACACCATCTAAACAATTTAAATGGGGACGGAAACATCAACCAACAATTCCGGTAAAACCCCATATGCATTAGGAATTTAATGCAACAACAATTTTAACCAATCTTGAAGTTGTTATCATGATGCGGATGACATGTGCAAGTTTATGCAATTTTTATTAAAAGTTTGACAAGAGCATTATGAAGCATTTGGTCACCATGGCAGAACAAAAGGGGTGCCACGACAACTCATTGAGATGTCGGTGCAAGAGAAAATGTGGTTGAACGGATCATGCGAGGATGGTGGGGTGATCCTGGATACCGGGTTTCCCATGGGTCGACGGCATGGCAACCGAGGAGGAACGTGCAATGACAACTCGGACACGGTTCGAACATGAGCATCTCATACAACATGCATTCATTCTTGGAAGGTCATCTCAGCGGTTATACCTTTGAAGCGTGCGTTATCGGAGGGGTTTGGGTTCGATGCGGTGCAGGGGAAGTAGACATTCTTGGGACGCTCGGTAGTGGAAGTAGGGGGACAAGACGACGGTAGAGGTACTCGTGATATTGGCGGTGGTAGTCGTTCACGTTCTTAGTTGCACGATTTTCCGTAGATGTTCGGGATCACGGCGAGGGACTTGACATCTACGGAGGCTTCAAGGGTCAACGGTAGTTGTTCTCGTATCATCGCGGAAGTAGTCGTACTCGGCGATAGTGGTACTTGGTGTTTCGTTCGGTACTCGTTCAAGCATCCAAAGTCTTCAGTGCTACGGTAGTCGTACACACATTCGGAGAGGACTTGTCGTTTCGGTATGAAGTCGTTTAGGCGTCGGTCTTGCCGGTGGCGTAGTTGGAGAAACCCCGTAGTCGTACACAGGTAGTAGAGGAACTTGACGCATCCAAATGAAGCAACACGAAAGACTCGGGTCTTGGTGGTCAACGCAGGAAGGCAGGCGACGAAGAGCTTGTTCTCCTCTGCACTGCTTCGATGTAGAGAAACAGGAGGCAGAGGCGAGACGGGCAACATGAGGCGGGGACAGACGAGGCAGGCGCCGGACGAGCGGATTCTAGCCGCCGGTGAAGGATCCAGGCGGGCACATCAGCAAGGGCCCTGGACGGCGTCTGCTGCAGATGGAGTCCTGCGAGGTTAGGACGGAGCGGCAGTGGAGTCGCGAGGAACGCAGGGGCCGTGGGTGAGCTCGCTCGGGGAGCTTGTCGGGCGCATCTGGTCGATGTCGAAGCCAACAGAGGCGCAGCGAGAGGAGCTCGGCCCCTGGCACGTGTGAGGACGGGAAGGAGCGGCGCGGCTCCTCGGCGGCTTGGACTCTGCCGGCCGGAGCAACAGAAGGGAGCTCCTTCTCCCACCGAAGACGGCGACGGGAGGAAAGGGAGAGAGGCGACGCGAAGATGGAGGCGCCATGGCGTGTGCTAGCGCGATGCTGGAGGGAGGACGAGGGGAAACGGGCAAGCGGCGGCGCTGAAAGGGCATTGAGGGAGAGAGCGGCGGCGAGGGAGCAAAGGGGTGCAGCGCGTGCGTACTGATCCCCTCTGGCAGCGTTGAGGGACGAGGAGGGAGCAAGGGGGAGGAAACAGGGAGGCTAGGGTTCGGTCGGGCCTTGGCTAGTTCTTGGGCCGGCCGGCCTAAGGCTGTAGCCAGGCCTTAGGGGAAAAAGGATGGGCCACCCTGAGATCTAGGCTGGGCTCTCTCTCTGTCACTCTAGAACGAAAAAAATAGAGAAGAAAAAAATCAAGAAAGAAAGAAAGAAAAGAGAGAAAAGAAGATGGCAGGAGAAAGAATATATTCTCAAACTCATAAAAAATGAGTCTAATCCAAGAAAATAGGAGTGGGCATGGATGCAAGGTTTAGATTCAAACACATTTGAATTAAATTCAAATGGGTGAATAGGAAGTGGAGGTTTGGAAGGTCCAAAAATGTTCGGTTTTTAGAGGAACCTCGATAAAAGAGATACAGAATTGTGGACAAGATGTGAAGGTCAAACTCGAAGTGGAAATAGGCATGAGGATTATTTTCGCACGTGTGTTATGGTGAATATCAAATTAAAGAAATATTGAATATAGCTCCCTACTATCGGGAGGATAGGTTATAAAGAGAAACCACCAAGTGAGTTCCCTCGATTTAAATGGATCGAAGATCCACACAATTTATTTAGTTGAGTTAAGAAAAGAAATGACATGATGGCATGATGACATGATGCAATGCACATGATGCAATGATGAATGCAAAGAACCAAACAAATCACACGACGAAACCCGGAAACATGGAAGGCATCTGAAGCTCCGGTCTTGGGGCCTCACAGTACGGCAGGTAAGGAAGTGTCCAATCCGGAATAACATGAAGAGCTGCCACCAATTGAGCCTCCGGATCAGGAATAGCCAAATCCGCTTCACCAGGGATCTTGACCAACGGGTTGTGCAGCACATCCAGAAAAACATTGGGCGGGACCGGTTTGCGCCGAGAGCCCAGCTGGCTTAAGGCGTCCGTCGCTTCATTTTTCCGCCGGTCCACGTGGTCCACCTCACAACGATATGCTGCCATGAGTGGGTCCTTGGAGTCCCAAGTGCCAGACACTTGCTGAGCCACGAGGTCCGAGTCACCGAAGCATTTAACTCGACTTAGATTCATCTCCTTAGCCATCCGGAGACCATGGAGCAAGGCTTCATACTCAGTTGCATTGTTAGTACAAAGGAACATTAAGCGGAGAACGTAACAAAACTTATCACCTCGTGGAGAAGTTAATACGACTCCAGCCCCCGAGCCTTCCAATTGCCTGGATCCATCAAAATGGATGGTCCAATATGTGTGATCCGGCTTTTCTTCAGGTGCTTGCATTTCCGTCCAATCATTGATGAAATCAACAAGTGCTTGAGACTTAACCGTCGTCCGACGCACATACTTCAAACCGTGCGGCCCAAGCTCTATAGCCCACTTGGCAATCCGGCCAGTTGCTTCCCGGTTCTGGATGATATCCCCCAAAGGAGCAGAACTGACCATCGTAATTGGGTGCCCTTGGAAGTATTGTTTAAGCTTCCGGCTTGCCATAAAAACTCCATACACCAGCTTCTGCCAATGTGGATACCTTTGCTTGGACTCAATGAGTACCTCGCTGATATAATAGACCAGACGTTGAACCGGATGCTCCTTACCTTCCTCCTTTCGCTCCACCACAATAGCCACGCTGACTGCCCGAGCATTAGCAGCAACATACAGCAGTAACGGCTCCTTGTCAATGGGAGCGGCGAGCACAGGCGGATTGGCCAACTACCGCTTTAAGTCCTCAAATGCTTCATCAGCAGCGGAACTCCAAACAAACTGATCCGTCTTCTTCAACATCTGATACAAAGGGATTGCCTTCTCACCAAGACGACTGATAAACCGGCTTAACGTGGCAATCCGGCCTGCCAGGCGTTGAACATCATTGATACACTTCGGTTTAGCCAGGGAGGTGATGGCTGTGATCTTCTCCGGATTAGCCTCAATTCCCCTATTGGACACCAGAAAACCCAATAACTTGCCCGCTGGTACACCAAAGACACACTTGTCCGGATTAAGCATCATCTTGTATGTCCTCAGGTTATCAAAGGTTTCGTTCAAACATCAATCAGAGTCTCCTTCTCCCTGGATTTAACCACGATATCATCCACGTAAGCATGTACATTACGACCAATCTGCTTGTGAAGACAATTTTGCACACACCGTCGATAAGTTGCCTGGGCACTCTTGAGCCCAAAGGGCATAGACACATAGCAGAAGGCTCCAAAGGGAGTTATGAACGCCGTCTTCTCCTGGTCCTTAACTGCCATTTTGATCTGATGATAGCCAGAATATGCATCCAAAAAACTTAAACGCTCACAACCCACCATAGCATCAATAATTTGATCAATACGGGGGAGGGCAAAAGGATCTGCTGGACAAGCTTTATTAAGATCTGTGTAATCCACACACATGCGCCAGGTGCCGTTTTTCTTAAGGACCAGCACCGGATTGGCAAGCCACTCAGGGTGAAAAACTTCAACAATAAAGCCAGCTGCTAAGAGCCTGGCTACCTCTTCTCCAATCGCCTTGCGTCTTTCTTCGTTAAACCGGCGGAGGAACTGTTTCACCGGTTTGTATTTAGGATCCACATTAAGGGTGTGCTCAGCGAGTTGCCTCGGTACACCTGGCATGTCAGAGGGCTTCCATGCAAAAATGTCCCGATTCTCACGGATGAACTCGATGAGCGCGCTTTCCTATTTCGGATCCAAGTTGGCACTGATGCTGAACTGCTTGGACGAATCGCCAGGTACGAAGTCAACAAGCTTAGTTTCTGCTGCCGATTTGAACTTCAGGGCCGGATCATGCTCCGTAGTTGGCTTCTTTAATGGAGTCATGTCTGCCGGATCAACATGGTCCTTATAATACTTCAGCTCCTCGGTGGCACAAACCGACTCTGCATAGGCCGCATCTCCTTCCTCGCACTCCAAAGCGATTTTGCGGCTTCCGTGAACCGTTATTGTCCCCTTGTGACCCGGCATCTTGAGCTGCAAATACACATAACAGGGTCGTGCCATAAACTTGGCGTAGGCCGGTCGCCCAAATAGGGCGTGATATGGACTTTGGATTTTCACCACTTCAAACGTCAATGTCTCCGACCTGGAATCATGATCATCCCCAAAGGCCACTTCCAAAGCTATCTTACCAACAGGATATGCTGATTTGCCAGGTACTACACCGTGGAACACCGTATTGGACGGTTTGAGATTTTTATCTGTTAGTCCCATACGACGGAAGGTCTCATAGTATAAGATATTAATGCTGCTCCCTCCATCCATGAGCACCTTGGTGAACTTGTAACCTCCCACCTGAGGCGCCACCACCAGAGCCAACTGACCCGGATTATCAACCTGGGGAGGGTGATCCTCTCTGCTCCATATGATTGGCTATTCAGACCAGCGTAGATAACGGGGTATGGCCGGTTCAACAGAGTTGACCGCCCGCCTCTGAACCTTCCGGTCTCGCTTGTCCAAGCTAGTGGTGAAGACATGGTACTGCCCACTGCTCAACTGCTTTGGGTTGCTCTGGTAACCTGACTGTTGCTGCTGTTGGTTGTAACCACCCTGGTTGTTCTGACTATTTTGATTATTATGTCCGCCCGGATTACCATTAAATCCTGAACCAGAATTTCCTCCACCGTAACCCGGCCCGGACCCTGAGCCACCGCCGGAGCCGTGATCATACGGGAAAGCATTAGAATTCTTGAACTCCTGCATAATGAAGCAATCCTTCCAAAGGTGGTTTGCTGGCGCCTCCTTCGTCCCATGTCTTGGACAGGGCTGGCTCAGTAGATAGTTTAGGCGGTCCGGGTTAGGGTTGGGCGCCCCATTGCAATTTTTCGGTTTACCCTTGCGTCGCTGGCCATTGTCCCGCGTGTTGGTATTAGCCACAAAGTCCATGTTACCATCCGCTTTATGCTTGCCTCCACCACCATTGCCTGCCTAGTGATGCCGCTGACCTTTGGAGTTGTTGTTCCTCTTTCCCTTCCCTGCCTTGTCATCATCAGATTCGGGATCCTTGGTACTATCAGAATCAGCATACTTTACCAAAGCAGCCATGAGGGTTCCCATGTCAGTGCAATGACGCTTCATCCGTCCCAACTTCAGCTTTAGGGGCACAAACCGACAGTTGCCTTCTAGGGTTAATACAGCGGTGTCAGCGTTGATGCGGTCTAATGAATGCAACACTTGTGAAACCTGGCGCACCCAATGAGTCGTCGATTCTCCTTCCTCTTGGACGCAGGCAGCTAAGTCCACTATCGACATAGGCTGTTTACATGTATCCTTGAAATTGCTGATAAACCGGGATCGTAACTGGGCCCATGAACTGATAGAATTAGCCAGCAAGCTTTTTAACCAAGTACGGGTCGTTCCTTCAAGCATCATGGTGAAGTATTTCACACACGCCGCGTCATCCACATCAAGCATCTCCACGGCCATCTCATAGCTCTCCACCCATGTCTCTGGAGGTTGATCCGCCGTGTAATTTGGTACTTTGCGCGGGCCTTTGAAATCCTTGGGCAGGCGCACATTGCGTAAAGCGGGGACAAGGCAAGGCACCCCCAAAGAACTAGAAGTAACACCAGGTTCGATCGAGATAGTTAGACGAACCGGCGTGAGCTGCCGAGCCTGATGTTGTGCGGCTAACTCGGCCTCCCTGCGTGCTCGGGCCCGGTCCACCACTTCCTGAGCGTTATCAGCACCACCTGCCGGGTTGTTGCCACGGGGTGATCCACGTCGTTCATTACTCGACACTGCCGGTTCATCCATATGTATGCTATAGTGCCGTCTTGGACGGGGGGTCGAGTGGATCCGATCGCGGCTGTACGAGTATGCTTCCTGTTGGACCAAATCTATCCTCAGAAGCTCCTTGACCCATTGCGTTTCTACTGCCTGCGGCGAGTCACCTTCAATTGGAATGGCCTCCAGCCGTGCAGCAGCGGCGACGAGATTGTCCATTGGGTTGGAGTAGTGACCCGGAGGTGTTAAAACAGCCTGAGGTATAACGGCGTTTTGACGAGGCAGGTCCATCTGACGAGGCTGAACCGGTGCACCGGTCCCAGGAGCTTCCGCTCGGTTTCCCTCCAGCAGATTGCTGGTTCCTGCTCTTGGGGTGTTGAAAAGGTCTCTGGCCTCAAAAACCGGAGGCAAACGGGATCGGTACTTCCTCCTCATGACTTCCTGCGACGCGCTCTGGTCCAACATGAGCCTGTAGGCTTGTGCGTCTAAAGCGACCCGCTCTGTGGCCATCCTGGTGTCCTCAGCTGCCAGATCCGCCTTGGCCTGGGTGATCTGTTCCTTTATCTTTGCAATCTCCGTGTTGTGGACGTCCTGATCCGCCGGATTAGCTTCCGCCATAAGCACAGCCAATGCATCAAATAGCTCTGATAGAACTTGAGCCGGCGGGCGCACAGGGCCTCCTGCCCCGGCAGCCATTACCGCTGCTGAACCGGAGGTTGTTGCCGCATCAGTCAAAGAATGAAGCGCTGCTTGTGTGCCGGCCATGAATATTCCAACTCGGTTGGGCAGATCAGAGGGGTCCGGAATACTGTCGCCATCGGAACAACCCCCAATCCGGCCATCTTGTAGCTGATAAAGAGATTCGGTTTCCCCGGTCGATGACTCGTCATCGGAACAAACGACGGTCTCGCTGTGAGATTCCGATCCATCCTCATAACTTCCTCCATGGATGACTCCCACGAAGGCATGCTTAATGGCCGGTTTAACCCGGGCGGATCGCGCATGCTGAGCTGTCTCGATGAGGTCGGTGCAGATGTCCGGCTCAGGGCCCGGTTCACCGATCTTGCCAATGAAAACGTGAATGCCACCAAAGGGGACCCGGTACCCGTACTCAACTGAGCCGGCCTCGGGGCCCCAGCCTGCATCGTCGATGTAGAGCTTGCCGCGACGACTCTTAGTCATCCGGCCTACGGTGTAGGACTTGAGTCCTTCAAAGCGGCCCTCCAAGAACTTGAAACCATCATGTGATAGCCCCACGGTGGGCGCCAACTGTCGTGGTTTTGTCACGGCAGATGTCCTAGAGAAAGGACTTAGTCGTGGAGCCATCGCGACGGGTTAGCTTGAAGGGGTTAAAGCGGACACAGGGACGCAAGAGAGTTTATACTAGTTCGGCCCCTTCGATGAAGGTAAAATCCTACGTCTAGTTGTGATGGAATTGATGGGGTTTCGATGACTAGGGAGCAAACAGGCTTCGCCTAAGTCTCAAGTTGTTGTCTGTTGTCCTTGAACCGCCGCTGGGTCGCCCCCTTATATACATGGGTGACGCCCGTCGGTTCACAAAGTCCCAACACCGGCCCATATTCGTATCCGGGTTGGTCTCTCCTTATTCCTAACTTACAATACAAGTTTATATACAAATACCGGTTTACAGCTACAAGTCTTAAACCGACTACAGGCCTTAGGCCCTCATCTGTCTTCTTGGGCTTTAGCACTCTTGAACTACTGATGAAGTTGACCCGGCCCAGATAGGCTGGTTTACGCCCAGCAGTAATATCCCCAACAGCTATGATGTTTGGCATCAGGAAATTCAACTTCTTTCCGCTTTTGAATCGAGACACCACCAAGTTCTGTGTTCGGCCCATTTACAAACTCTGTGCGCCGATTTAAGTGAAAGAAATCCCGGAACAGTTCTGCAGTTGGTTCTTCTTGTAAATATACTTCACAGAAGACCTGGAAGTTGCATAAGTTGGAAACGGAGTTGGGACCAATATCTTGCGGATGAAGTTGGAAGCTGGCGAGCACATCTTGATAAAACTTTGACCCTGGCGGTTTGAAGCCACGGCCTATATGATCAACAAAGACCACCACCTCGCCCTGCCTTGGGGTTGGAGGATTTTCTATTCCTGGAACTCGCCATTTGATTTCAGTTTTCTTAGGCAGGGAACCGATGCTAACCATCTCATTCAACTGAGTCTCAGTAACCCGGGAACGAGCCCAGTTGCAGGCAGTGAATTGTTTGGCCATTGCGAAACAAACAAGCTGAAAATGAAAGGCCGGTTTATAAATTACGCATGATTATATGAAAGAGATAAGGGAGTAAGAAACATACTGATATGTGAAATGGTGTAAACCGGAGACTAATGCAATAAGGAAAAAAGGTAATACTAGCACAGGATTACTCAGACACTGTTAAACCGGAGCATAATTATGAAGGTAAAATGCTCCTTCGGTTTATCAGAGGGCTAATGGCATAGACTGCTTATACAAGGTTAAACCGCCTATGATTGGTTCAAGGAGAAACAGATCTCACAGGGACATAGAAACAGATCTCACAGTGACGTATGAAATTTTCGGATCTAAGATAAGACATAAAAGTAAAAATAATTGGATCTAGAAGGGGTGTAGAACCGAAGCAACTTATGAAGGACTAGATCAGTTCTTTGCGCATAAGGGTTTGTGGTGACAAGGGAAGGTTAGCTACGACAAGGAGTATGTCAGATATGAAGTATTCACCTAAAGGCCATGAAAGAGAAACACTGAAAGCTCTGATGAACCTCAAGAACAGCGAAGAACAAGCAAACCCTAATGGATCTAAGAAAGAAAGGGGAAAAGAATTACTGTGACGGCGGAAGCAGCGGAAGGGCGCTGTGGAACTCTGATGCAAATAGGTTGATGCAGCGGCCAACGGCGGAGCAGAGGCGGAGTTCGAAGATGGCGGCGGCGCTCAGGTGCGAGGTCGTCGAGAGGAAGAAGAAGAGATGAATGGGTAGCGGAAAGAAAAGAAAAGGGGTTCGCTGTCCCTATTTATAAGGTGAAGAGATGAAACGGCAAGTGCGGGAATCGAGGAGCCCAAAAATGGATAAGTTAATAAGGGTGTCGCCTCGATGGCTGAAGACATATTAAATGAAGGTAATCTTTGACATCAACGGGTGGATGACATCAGGACGGTTTATCATAATCTTAAAGTATGACGTCACGGCGGTTTACAAGATCGAGGTGAAGATATGAGGAAGAATTTTTCTAATTATTGAAGATTGACATGAATGAGTTCAAACCAATCTGGGGCCTAATGTTGGGGATATTACTACTGGAGGTAAACCGGCCTTATGTAGCCGGGTTGACTCCTTGAAGATTAGAAGCCCACAAAGATGCAAGGATGATGGCGCTTCATGGAGGCCCAAGGCCCGAAGGTAGGTTAAAGCCTGTAAATGTAAACCGGCTTAGTTGTGTAACTTGTATTGTAAGATAGGAAGGATAGAGATCGAACTGGATACGTTTATGATCCGGCTTCGGGACTCTGTAAACCGGCGGGCGTCGACCTATGTATATAAAGGGAAGACCCGACAGCGGTTTAGGGACAGATAACAACTCGAGAGCCAGACAAAGCGGATTCACTCCCTGGCCTTCGAAACCCTAGCAATACCAATCACAACTAGACGTAGGCTTTTACCTTCCTTGAAGGGGCCGAACTAGTATAAAATTCCCCGTGTCCCCTTGTCCGGTTCAACCCATTAAAGCTAACCCGTAGCGATGGCTCCACGACTAAGTCCTTTCACAAGGACATCTGCCGTGACAAACCCACGACACGTACGCTTACACGAGACTGGTTCTACCGACGTGCTTTGCACACATGTGGCTGGCGGGTGTCAGTTTCTCCAACTTTAGTTGAACCAAGTGTGGCTACGCCCGGTCCTTGCGAAGGTTAAAACAGCATCAACTTGACAAACTATCGTTGTGGTTTTGATACGTAGGTAAGAACGGTTCTTGCTAAGCCCGTAGCAGCCACGTAAAACTTGCAACAACAAAGTAGAGGATGTCTAACTTGTTTTTGCAGGGCATGTTGTGATGTGATATGGTCAAGACGTGATGAGATATAAGTTGTTGTATGAGATGATCATGTCTTATTGAAGTTATGGCAATTGGCAGAAGCCTTATGGTTGTCTCTTTATTGCATAAGATGCAAGTGCCAAATAATTGCTTTACTTTATCGCTATGCGATAGCAATAGTTGCAAGAGCAATAGTTGGCGAGACGACCATGTGACGACACATTGATATAGATCAAGATGATGGAGATCATGGTGTCATGCCGGTGACGATGGAGATCATGATGATGCTTTGGAGATAGAGATCAAAGGCACAAGATGATGATGGCCATATCATGTCACATATTTTGATTGCATGTGATGTTTATCTTTTATACATCTTACTTTGCTTAGTTATGACGGTAGCATTATAAGATGATCTCTCACTAAATTTCAAGATAAAAGTGTTCTCCCTGAGTATGCACCATTGCCAAAGTTCGTCGTGCCCAGACACCACGTGATGATCGGGTGTGATAAGCTCTACGTCCATCTACAACGGGTGCAAGCCAGTTTTGCACACGCAGAATACTCAGGTTAAACTTGACAAGCCTAGCATATGCAGATATGGCCTCGGAACACTGAGACCGAAAGGTTGAGCGTGAATCATATAGTAGATATGATCAACATAGTGATGTTCACCATTGAAAACTACTCCATTTCACGTGATGATCGGTTATGGTTTAGTTCATTTGGATCACGTGATCACTTAGAAGATTAGAGGGATGCCTTTCTAAGTGGGAGTTCTTAAGTAATATGATTAATTGAACTTAAATTTATCATGATCTTAGTCCTGGTAGTATTTGCATATCTATGTTGTAGATCAATAGCTCGCGTTATTGCTTCCCTATATTTTAGATATGTTCCTAGAGAAAACTAAGTTGAAAGATGATAGTAGCAATGATGCGGACTGGGTCCATGATCTGAGGTTTATCCTCATTGCTACATAGAAGAATTATGTCCTTGATGCACCGCTAGGTGACTAACCTATTGAAGGAGCAAATGCAGACGTTATGAACGTTTGGCTAGCTCAATATGATGACTACTTGATAGTTTAGTGCATCATGCTTAACGGCTTAGAATCGGGGCTTCAAAGACGTTTGGAACGCCATGGGGCATATAAGATGTTCCCAGAGTTGAAATTGGTATTTCATACTCATGCCCGTGTCGAGAGGTATGAGACCTCTGACGGTACTTTGCCTACAAGATGGAGGAGAATAGCTCAACCAGTGAGCATGTGCTCAGATTGTCTGAGTACTACAATTGCTTGAATCAAGTGGGAGTTAATCTTCCAGATAAGAGAGTAATTGACAAAGTTCTCTAGTCACTATCACCGAGTTACTAGAACTTAGTGATGAACTATAATATGCAAGGGATGACAAAAGTAATTCCCAAGCTCTTCGTGATGCTGAAATCGACGAAGGTAGAAATCAAGAAAAGGATCAAGTGTTGATGGTTGACAAAGACAACTAGTTTCAAAAAGGGCAAAGGGAAGAAAGGGAACTTCAAGAAGAACGGCAAGCAAGTTGCTGCTCAAGTGAAGAAGCCCAAGTCTGGACCTAAGCCTGAGACTGAGTGCTTCTACTACAAAGGGACTGGTCACTAGAAGCGGAACTGCCCCAAGTATTTGGCGGATAAGAAGGATGGCGAAGTGAACAAAGGTATATTGGATATACATGTTATTGATGTGTACTTTACTAGTGTTTATAGCAACCCCTTAGTATTTCATACTAGTTCAGTTGCTAAGAATAGTAACTCGAAATGGGAGTTGCAGAATGAACAGAGACTAGCTAAGGGTGAAGTGACGATGTGTATTGGAAATGGTTCCAAGATTGATATGATCATCATCGCACACTCCCTATACTTTCGAGATTAGTGTTAAACCTAAAATAAATGTTATTTAGTGTTTGCATTGAGCATGAATATGATTGGATCATGTTTATTGCAATACGGTTATTCATGTAAGTTAGAGAATAATTGTTGTTCTGTTTACATGAATAAAACCTTCTATGGTCATACACCCAATGAAAATGGTTTGTTGGATCTCGATCGTGGTGATACACATTTTCATAATATTGAAGGCAAAAGATGCAAAGTTAATAATGATACTGCAACTTATTTGTGGCACCACCGTTTAGGTCATATTGGTGTAAAGCGCGTGAAGAAAATCCATGTTGATGGGCTTTTGGAATCACTTGATTATGAATCAATTGATGCTTGTGAACCATGCCTCATGGGCAAGATGACTAAGACTCCATTCTCCGGAACAATGGAGCGAGCAAAAGATTTGTTGGAAATCATACATACTGATGTATGTGGTCCGATGAATATTGAGGCTCGCGGCAGGTATCATTATTTTCTGATCTTCACAGATGATTTGAGCAGATATGAGTATATCTACTTGATGAAACACAAGTCTGAAACATTTGAAAAGTTCAAAGAATTTCAGAGTGAAGTGGAGAATCATCGAAACAAAAATAAAATTTTCTATGATATGATCGCAGAAGTAAAATATTTGAGTTACGAGTTTGGCCTTTAGTTAAAACTATGTGAAATAGTTTCACTACTCATGCCACCTGGAACACCACAGTGTAATGGTGTGTCCGAATGTCATAACCGTACTTTATTTGATATAGTGCAATCTATGATGTCTCTTACCGATTTACGACTATCGTTTTGGGGTTATGCATTAGAGACAACTACATTCACGTTAAATAGGGCACCATCGAAATCTGTTGAGACGACGCCTTATGAATTGTGGTTTGGCAAGAAACCAAAGTTGTCGTTTCTTAAAGTTTGAGGTTGCAATGCCTATGTGAAAAAAGTTTCAACCTGATAAGCTCAAACCCAAATCGGAGAAGTGCATCTTCATAGGATACCCAAAATAAAATGTTGGGTACACCTTCTATCACAGATCCGAAGGCAAGATATTCATTGCTGAGAATGGATCCTTTCTAGAGAAGGAGTTTCTCTCGAAAGAAGTGAGTGGGAGGAAAGTAGAACTTGATGAGGTAACTGTACCTGCTCCCTTATTGGAAAGTAGTTCATCACAAAAATTTGTTCCTGTGACTACTACACCAATTAGTGAGGAAGCTAATGATGATGATCATGTAACTTTAGATCAAGTTACTACCAAAACCTCGTAGGTAAACCAGAGTGAGATCCGCACCAGAATGATACGGTAATGCTATTCTGAAGGTCATGTTACTTGACCATGACGAGCCTACGAACTATGAGGAAGTGATGATGAGCCCAGATTCCGCGAAATGGCTTGGGGCCATGAAATCTAAGATGAGATCCATGTATGAGAACAAAGTATGGACTTTGATTGACTTGCCCAATGATCGGCGAGCCATTGAGATTAAATGGATCTTCAAGAGGAAGACGGACGCTGATAGTAGTGTTACTATCTAGAAAGCTAGAATTGTCGCAAAAAGGTTTTCGACAAGTTCAAGGTGTTGACTACGATGAGAGTTTCTCACTCATATCTATGCTTAAGTCTGTCCGAATCATGTTAGCAATTGCCGCATTTTATGAAATCTGGCAAATGGATAAACAAAACTGCATTCCTTAATGGATTTATTAAAGAAGAGTTGTATATGATGCAACCAGAAGGTTTTGTCAATCCTAAAGGTACTAACAAAATATGCAAGCTCCAGCGATCCATCTATGGACTGGTGCAAGCATCTCGGAGTTGGAATATATGCTTTGATAAGTTGATCAAAGCATATAGTTTTATACAGACTTGAGGTGAAGCCTGTATTTACAAGAAAGTGAGTGGGAGCACTACAACATTTTTGATAAGTATATGTGAATGACATATTGTTGATCGGAGATAATGTAGAATTATTCTGCAAATCATAAAGGAATGTTTGAAAGGAGTTTTTCAAAGAAAGACCTCGATGAAGCTGCTTACATATTGAGCATCAAGATCTATAGATATAGATCAAGACGCTTGATAAGTTTTTCAATGAGTACATACCTTGACAAGATTTTGAAGTAGTTCAAAATGGAACAGTCAAAGAAGGAGTTCTTGCTTGTGTTACAAGGTGTGAAGTTGAGTAAGACTCAAAACCCGACCATGGCAGAAGATAGAGAGAGAATGAAAGTCATTCCCTATGCCTCAGCCATAGGTTCTATAAAGTATGCCATGCTGTGTACCAGACCTATTGTATACCCTGCCCTGAGTTTGGCAAGGGAGTACAATAGTGATCTAGGAGAAGATCACTGGACATTGGTCAAAATTATCCTTAGTGAAATAAGGATATTTTTCTCGATTAAGGAGGTGACAAAAGGTTCATCGTAAAGGGTTACGTTGATGCAAGTTTTGACACTAATCCAGATGACTCAAAGTCTCAATCTGGATACATATTGAAAGTGGGAGCAATTACCTAGAGTAGCTCCGTGCAGAGCATTGTTGACATAGAAATTTGCAAAATACATACGGATCTGAATGTGTCAGACCCGTTGACTAAACTTCCCTCACAAGCAAAACATGATCACACCTTAGTACTCTTTGGGTATTAATCACATAGCGATGTGAACTAGATTATTGACTCTAGTAAACCCTTTGGGTGTTGGTCACATGACGATGTGAACTATGGGTGTTAATCACATGGTGATGTGAACTATTGGTGTTAAATCACATGGCGAGGTGAACTAGATTATTGACTCTAGTGCAAGTGGGAGACTGAAGGAAATATGCCCTAGAGGCAATAATAAAGTTATTATTTATTTCCTTATATCATGATAAATGTTTATTATTCATGCTAGAATTGTATTAACCAGAAACATGATACATGTGTGAATACATAGACAAACAGAGTGTCACTAGTATGCCTCTACTTGACTAGCTCGTTGATCAAAGATGGTTATGTTTCCTAGCCATAGACAAAGAGTTGTCATTTGATTAACTGGATCACATCATTAGGAGAATGATGTGATTGACTTGACCCATTCCGTTAGCTTAGCACTTGATCGTTTAGTTTGTTGCTATTGCTTTCTTCATGACTTATACATGTTCCTATGACTATGAGATTATGAAACTCCCATTTACCGGAGGAACACTTTGTGTGCCACCAAACGTCACAACGTAACTGGGTGATTATAAAGGTGCTCTACAGGTGTCTTCGAAGGTACTTGTTGGGTTGGCGTATTTCGAGATTAGGATTTTTCACTCCGATTGTTGGAGAGGTATCTCTGGGCCCTCTTGGTAATGCACATCACTATAAGCCTTGCAAGCATTGTGACTAATGAGTTAGTTGCAAGATGATGTATTACGAAACGAGTAAAGAGACTTGCCGGTAACGAGATTGAACTAGGTATTGAAATACCGACGATCGAATCTCGGGCAAGTAACATACCGATGACAAAGGGAACAATGTATGTTGTTATGCGGTTTGACCAATAAAGATCTTCGTAGAATATGTGGGAGCCAATATGAGCATCCAGGTTCCGCTATTGGTTATTGCTGAAGAGGTGTCTCGGTCATGTCTACATAGTTCTCGAACCCGTAGGGTCCGCACGCTTAAAGTTCGATGACGGTTATATTATGAGTTTATGTGTATTGATGTACCGAAGGTAGTTCGGAGTCCCGGATGAGATCCGGGACATGACGAGGAGTCTCAAAATGGTCGAGACGTAAAGATCGATATATTGGACGACTATATTCGGACATCGGAAAGGTTCCGAGTGATTCGGGTATTTTTCGGAGTACCGGAGAGTTACGGGAATTCATCGGCGAGTATATGGGCCTTATTGGGCTTTAGGGGAAAGAGAGAGGAGAGGTTGCCCCCCCCCAAGGCCTAGTCCGAATTGGACTAGGGGGAGGAGCTGTGCCCCCTCCTTCCTTCTCTTCTCTCTTCCCTTGCCTTGACTCCTACTCCTACTACTTGGAAGGGGGGAATCCTAGGTGGGAGTAGGGCTCCTCCAGGGCGCGCCATAGGGGCCAGCCCTCTCCCCCCTCCTTCACTCCTTTATATACATGGCCAGGGGCACCCCATAGACACAACAATTGATCCATTGGATCTCTTAGCCATGTGTGGTACCCCTCTCCACCATAATCCACCTCGATCATATCATAGCGGTGCTTAGGCAAAGCCCTGCATCGATAGAACATCATCATCGTCACCACGCCGTCATCCTGACGAAACTCTCCCTCAACACTCGGCTTGATCGGAATTCGAGGGACGTTATCGAGTTGAACGTGTGCAGAACTCGGAGGTGCCATGCGTTCGGTACTTGATCGGTCGGATCGTGAAGACGTACGACTACATCAACCGCGTTGTGCTAACGCTTCCGCTTTCGATCTACGAGGGTACGTGGACAACACTCTCCCATCTCGTTGCTATACATCACCATGATCTTGCGTGTGTGTAGGAATTTTTTTGAAATTACTATGTTCCCCAACAAACATAGGGTGACACAGAACTAGCTCCAATTCGTCAATGTAATGTAGGCATGTATTCCGAATATAGTCATACGTGCTTATGGAAAAGAACTTGCATGACATCTTTTGTCCTACCCTCCCGTGGCAGCGGGGTCCTAATGGAAACTAAGGGATATTAATGCCTCCTTTTAATAGAGAACCGGAACAAAGCATTAGCACATAGTGAATACATGAACTCCTCAAACTACGGTCATCACCGGTAAGTATCCGATTATTGTCACTTCGGGGTTAACGGATCATAACACATAATAGGTGACTATAGACTTGCAAGATAGGATCAAGAACTCTCATATATTGATGAAAACATAATAGGTTCAGATCTGAAATCATGGCACTCGGGCCCTAGTGACAAGCATTAAGCATAGCAAAGTCATAACAACATCAATCTCAAAACATAGTGGATACTAGGGATCAAACCCTAACAAAACTAACTCGATTACATGATAAATCTCATCCAACCCATCACCGTCCAACAAGCCTACGATGGAATTACTCACGCACGGCGGTGAGCATCATGAAATTGGTGATGGAGGATGGTTGATGATGACGACGGTGATGAATCCCCCTCTCTGGAGCCCCGAACGGACCCCAGACCAGCCCTCCCGAGAGGTTTTAGGGCTTGGCGGCGGCTCCGTATCGTAAAACGCGATGATTTCTTCTTTCCTATTTTTTTCTCCCCGAAAGCAGTTATATAGAGTTGGAGTTGGAGTCGGGAGGTCTCCAGGGGGCCCACGAGGTAGGCGGTGTGCCCCCCACCCTCGTGGCAAGGGTGTGGGCCCCCTGGTCTTCATCTTTGGCGACGATTTTTTATTATTTATTGTAAGATATTCCGTGGAGTTTCAGGTCATTTCGAGAACTTTTGTTTTCTGCACATAAAACAACATCATGGCAATTCTGCTGAAAATAGCGTTAGTCCGGGTTAGTTCCATTCAAATCATACAAGTTAGAGTCCAAAACAAGGGCAAAAGTGTTTGGAAAAGTAGATACGACATAGACGTATCATTAAGCTTGGGGATGCTGATACGTCTCCAACGTATCTATAATTTTTCATTGTTCCATGCTGTTTTATTATCAATCCTGGATGTTTTATAACCATTTTATAGTCATTTTATATCATTTTTTGATACTAACCTATTGACATAGTGCCCACTGCCACTTCCTGTTTTTCCATGTTTTTACATCACGGGCAATCAATATCAAACAGAGTCCAAATGGCATGAAACTTTACGATGATTTTTTGTGGGCCAAAAGGAAGCAGATGGGCCCTGGTTGCACCTGGGAGGTGCCCCGAGGGGTGCACAACCCACCAGGGCACATCAGGTGGCCCTGGCGCGCCCTGGTGGGTTGTGCCCACCTCGGCTGCCCCCGAACCGCCTCTTTGCGCTATAAATACCCAAATATTCCCAAATCCCTAGGGGAGTCGATGAAATATTCATCCAGTCGCCGCAGAGTCCAGAAACACCAGATCCAATCTAAACACCACCATGGAGGGGTTCACCACTTCCATTGGTGCCTCTCCGATGATGCGTGAGTAGTTCTTTGTAGACCTTCGGGTCCGTAGTTAGTAGCTAGATGGCTTCATCTCTCTCTCTTGATCCTCAATACAATGGTCTCTTGGAGAACCATATGATGTAACTCTTTTGCGGTGTGTTGTTGGGATCGATGAACTTCGAGTTTATGATCAAATCTTTGTTTTTATATCCATGAAAGTATTTGAGTTTCTTTGATCTCTTTTATGCATGATCTCTTATAGCCTCTTATTTCTTCTCCAATATTTGGGTTTTGTCTGGCCAACTCGATCTATTTATCTTGCAATGGGAAAAGGTTCCCGGTAGTGGGTTCGATCTTATGGTGCTTGATCCCAGTGATAGAAAGGGAACCGACACGTATGTATCGTTGCTACTAAGGATAAAAAGATGACATCTATATCTACAGCCATATAGATAAACGGATCTTATCTACATCATGTCATCGTTCTTATTGCATTACTCCGTTTTTCCATGAACTTAATACACTAGATGCATGCTGGATAGCGGTCGATGTGTGGAGTAATAGTAGTAGATACAGGCAGGAGTCGGTCTACTAATCTTGGACGTGATGCCTATGTAATGATCATTGCCTGGATATCGTCATGATTATTTGAAGTTCTATCAATTGCCCAACAGTAATTTGTTTAGCCACCATTTGCTATTTTTCTTGAGAGAAGCCACTAGTGAAACCTACAACCCCCGGGTCCTATTTCTCATATATTTGCCTTTGCGATCTACTTTTTCCTTGCTTTTATTTTCAGATCTATTAAACCAAATATCCAAAAATACTTTGCTGCACTTTATTTTATTTGCGATATATGATTTCAATCTATTACAACTTTCTCCCATCAACACGCAATTTCTGGCGTCGTTACCCGAAAGGGATTGACAACCCCTTTAACACGTCGGGTTGTGAGGTATTGTTATTTGTGTGCAGGGGCTGTTTATGTTGTGTTGCTTGGTTCTCCTACTGGTTCGATACCTTGATTTCATAACTGAGGGAAATACTCTACCGTCGTTGTGCTACATCATCCCTCCCTCTCCGGGGGAAATACCAACGTAGTTCCAGCTGCCATCAACCACCTCCGCGGGATCCTCAAGCCTCCGCACCGTTACTGGCCCATGTGACCGCCACCAAAGAAGGTTCGGGTCAACGACGGGCTGGATCCTCACCAAGTTGCACCCCCCAGAAGGTAGCACCTCCCAGTACCATCCCGGTGGAGCACAGTCGCGAACATGACCCCTCTGATCAAGTAGGTGTCCTCCGCCAAGTCAACGACGAGGATGCGGGATAGGCATCGTCGGTGTCGATGCGGGAATAATTGCTTTAACTAAAAAAATGACAACAAATGTCACATGTTCAAAATATGACATGTCCACTTCAAAACGAATCAACCTAGAATACTGTTAAACACACCAAAAAATAAACTACTTCTATTAATTTTCTTACTAAAAATAAACTAGTTCTATAGTAAAATTTTAATTAGATCATCAAATCTCAAATACCCAAATTTTCTTACTAAAAATAAACAAGTTCTATTAATTCAACTAAACACTTACCATAAATAAAAATAAACTAGTTCTTACTAAAAATAAACTAGTTCAACTAGTTATATTAATTTTTTACTAAAAATAAACTAGTTCTATTAATTCAAGTAGTTCTTACTAAATAAACTAGTTCAACTAGTTCTATTAATTTTCTTACTAGTTCTATTAAACACTTACTAAAAATAGTAAAAATATTATATTTATTTTTTTCTCTAAACTAAACACTACTGCCCTAATTAACATCTAGTTAAACCCAACTGCCCTAACCCTACTGCCCTAGTTCTTAAGAATCTACAAGTACTAACTAATTAGATGAACCCTAGCTAGGTACTTAAGCATCTACAACTACTTAAGCACCTATTGATGAGGAGGCCGGTGGGATCGGAGGAGGGAGCGAGGAGGGGTGAGAGGAGGGAGGAGATAGGAGGGGGAGGGGCGGGGGGAGGAGGAGGAGGAGGGAGGGGGCGGTGGGAGGAGGGCTGCTGGCGAAGGAGGGAGGAGGGCGAGGCCGGAGGAGGAGGGAGGAGGCGGCGGCCGGAGAAGGAGGGAGGAGGGCGCGATGGGAGGAGGAGGGAGGGGAGGAGGGATGGAGGGAGTTCCTCGATGGAGGAGCAATGCGGCGGCGGTGGCGGACGACGGGGCATACGTGTGGGGGAGAGTGACTGAGAGGGAGAGTGAGAGGGGCGGCCGCGTGGGGAGGATAAGGTAGGGTTAGTAGTAGTGCGTGTTCGAGAAAAGCGCTACTACTACAGAGCATAGCAGTAGCACTGGGTACGGATACGCGCTACTGCTAAGTGGGGCTAGCCATGTGCGCCCAGTTCAAACTTAGCAGCATCGCGTTTTGTTAATACGCGCTACTGCAAAAATGATAGCAGAAGCGTGGTTTATTTACACGCGCTACTACTAAGTAGCAGTAGTGCATGATTTTGTCCAGCGCTACTGCTAAGATGTTGTGTATAAGGTTTTTCCTAGTAGTGTTTGTTAATTATGTGGTGGTACTGATCATTTACAGTATTGCTAATAATTCCTAGTGGTTCAATAGACCTTGATTCTCAACTGAGAAAAATACTTGCTTGCTGGACAACATCATCCTTTCCACTTGAGGGTCCTACAACTAATGCAGAAGTACCAAGCCCTAGTGATGGCATTACAATGTGAGAGGGATGACAGGGAAATGTTGACTCGGGCGAGGTACCTCATCCACTCTTGCACCCTTAATCCCGCGGCTACTATGTACAGAAGTGCATCGAGCACCTCCCCCTTCAGATCTTCGACGAGCTTCACTAGAGAAGACATCTGGATCAGGCCTAGTCTCTCTCTCTCTCTTAAAGTGAAAATCATACTAGCCTTCTTCTTCTTTCGATTGTACGCCGCATGTCGAAGATTGAGAATTACACAAAGCAAACAATAAAGGAAAGAGACGCCTCAAATGCTCTCGCCATATTAGGCTTTTAAGACGGCAATAGCCGCTCGCACCTTGAGACGAGATCTAAAAAACACATAAGCAACATCGCTTGGAGCATCACCCATGCCGTACAGGCTTACAATTCATCAACACTGATTCAGAGGGTTAGAGAAACCGGACGATGTTGTAGAACAACAAGAAAGTGTTAGAAATATGCCCTAGAGGCAATAATAAAATGGTTATTATTGTATTTCCTTGTTCATGATAATTGTCTATTGTTCATGATATAATTGTATTAACCAGAAACCGTAATACATGTGTGAATACATAGACCACAACATGTCCCTAGTAAGCCTCTAGTTGACTAGCTCGTTGATCAATAGATGGTCATGGTTTCCTGACCATGGACATTGGATGTCATTGATAACGGGATCACATCATTAGGAGAATGATGTGATGGACAAGACCCAATATTAAGCGTAGCACAAGATCGTGTAGTTCGTTTGCTAAAGGTTTTCTAATGTCAAGAATCATTTCCTTAAACCATGAGATTGTGCAACTACCGGATACCGTAGGAATGCTTTGGGTGCACCAAACGTCACAACGTAACTGGGTGGCTATAAAGGTGCACTACAGGTATCTCCGAAAGTGTCTATTGGGTTGGCACGAATCGAGACTGGGATTTGTCACTCCGTATGACGGAGAGGTATCTCTGGGCCCACTCGGTAATGCATCATCATAATGAGAACAATGTGACTAATGAGTTAGCCACGGGATCATGCATTACGGAACAAGTAAAGAGACTTGCCGTTAACGACATTGAACAAGGTATTGGGATACCGACGACCGAATCTCGGGCAAGTAACATACCGGTGAACAAAGGGAATTGCATACGGGATTGATAGAATTCCCGACATCGTGGTTCATATGATGAGATCATCGTGGAACATGTGAGAGCCAACATGGGTATCTAGATCCCGTTGTTGGTTATTGGCCGAAGAGTTTTCTCGGTCATATCTGCATGATTCCTGAACCCGTAGGGTCTACACACTTAAGGTCCGATGACGCTAGGGTTATAGGGAAAGTTTGTACGTGGTTACCGAATGTTGTTCGGAGTCCCGGATGAGATCCTGGACGTCACGAGGAGTTCCGGAATGGTCCGGAGGTAAAGAATAATATATAGGAAGTGAGGTTTTGACCACCGGAAGTGTTTCGGGCATCAACGGTAATGTACCAGCACAACCGGAGGGTTCCGAGGGTCCACCGGGAGGGGCCAACAGCCCCGGAGGCTTGCATGGGCCAATAGTGGGAAGGGACCAGCCCCTGAGTGGGCTGGTGCGCCTCCCACCACGGCCCAAGGCGCAGCTAGGAGGAGAAGGGGGGAAACCCTAGGCACAGATGGGCCTAAGGCCCACCCTAGGGATCGCCCCCCCTCTCCCCCTCTTGGCCGCCCCCCTCCATCCCATCTAGGGCTGCCGCCCCCTAGGGGTGGGAACCCTAGAGGGGGCGCACCCTCCTCCCCTCCTCCTATAAATAGTGGGGGTTTTGGGGCTGCCCAACACACGAGTCTCTCTCCCTCTTGGCGCAGCCCTACCCCTCCCCCTCCTCGTCTCTTGCAGTGCTTGGCAAAGCCCTGCTGGCATGCCACGCTCCTCCACCATCACCACGCCGTCGTGCTGCTGCTGGACGGAGTCTTCCCCAACCTCTCCTTCTCTCCTTGCTGGATCAAGGTGCGGGAGACGTCACCGGGTTGTACGTGTGTTGAACGCGGAGGCGCTGTTGTTCGGCGCTTAGATCGGAATCGACCGTGATCTAAATTGCTGCGTGTACGACTCCACCAACCGCGTTCTTGTAACGCTTCCGCTTAGCGATCTTCAACGGTATGAAGATGCATTCCCTCTCTCTCATTGCTAGTATCTCCTAGATTGATCTTGGTGACACGTAGGAAAATTTTGAATTATTGTTACGTTCCCCAACAGTGGCATCATGAGCTAGGTCTATGCGTAGATTCTATGCACGAGTAGAACACAAAGCAATTGTGGGCGATGATTTGTTCAATTTGCTTACCATTACTAGTCTTATCTTGATCCAACGGCATTGTGGGATGAAGCGGCCCGGACCGACCTTACACATATGCTTACGTGAGACTAGTTCCACCAACTGACATGCACTTGATGCATAAGGTGGCTGGCGGGTGTCTGTCTCTCCCACTTTAGTCGGATCAGATTCGATGAAAAGGGTCCTTATGAAGGGTAAATAGCAATTGGCATATCACCGTTGTGGTTTTGCGTAGGTAAGAAACGTTCTTGCTAGAAACCCATAGCATCCACGTGAAACATGCAACAACAATTAGAGGACCTCTAACTTGTTTTTGCAGGGTTTGCTATGTGATGTGATATGGCCAAAAGGATGTGATGAATGATATATGTGATGTATGAGATTGATCATGCTCTTGTAATAGGAATCACGACTTGCATGTCGATGAGTATGACAACCGGCAGGAGCCATAGGAGTTGTCTTAATTTATTTATGACCTGCGTATCAATGAAAACGCCATGTAATTACTTTACTTTATTGCTAATCGTTAGCCATAGTAGTAGAAGTAATAGTTGGCGAGGCAACTTCATGAAGACATGATGATGGAGATCATGGTGTCATGCCGGTGACGATGGTGTTCATGCCGCGCCTCGAAGATGGAGATCAAAGGCACAAGATGATATTGGCCATATCATGTCACTTTATGATTTGCATGTGATGTTTGTCATGTTTTTACATCTTATTTGCTTAGAACGACGGTAGCATAAATAAGATGATCCCTCATTAAAATATCAAGAATTGTGTTCCCCCTAACTGTGCACCGTTGCTAAGGTCCGTTGTTCCGAAGCACCACGTGATGATCGGGTGTGATAGGTTCTAACGTTCGCATACAACGGGTGTAAGCCAGATTTACACATGCAATACACTTAGGTTAACTTGACGAGCCTAGCATGTACAGACATGGCCTCGGAACACGGAATACCGAAAGGTCGAACATGAGTCGTATAGTGTATACAATCAACATGAAGATGTTCACCGATGATGACTAGTCCGTCTCACGTGATGATCGGACACGGCCTAGTTGACTCGGATCATGTATCACTTAGATGACTAGAGGGATGTCTATCTAAGTGGGAGTTCATTGAATAATTTGATTAGATGAACTTAATTATCATGAACATAGTCAAAAGGTCTTTGCAAATTATGTCGTAGCTCACGCTTTAGTTCTACTGTTTTAGATATATTCCTAGAGAAAATTTAGTTGAGAGTTGACAGTAGCAATTATGCGGACTGGGTCAGTGAACTGAGGATTGTCCTCATTGCTGCACAGAAGGGTTATGTCCTTAATGCACCGCTCAGTGTGTTGAACCTAGAGCGTCGTCTTTAGATGTTGGGAAACATCTGACATACACGTTTTGATGACTACGTGATAGTTCAGTGCGTAATACTAACGGTTTAGAATTGTGGTACCAAAGACATTTTTGAAACGTCGCAGAACATATGAGATGTTCCAAAGACTGAAATTGGAATTTCAGACTAGTGCCCACGTCAAGGGGTATGAGACCTCTGACAAGTTTCTTAAGCCTGCAAACTAAGGGAGAAAAGCTCAATCGTTGAGCATGTGCTCAGATTGTCTGAGTACTACAATTGCTTGAATCGAGTGGGAGTTAATCTTCCAGATGAGATAGTGATGGTTCTCCATAGTCACTGCCACCAAGCTATTGAAGCTTCGTGATGAACTATAACATATCAGGGATAGACATGATGATCCTTGAGCAACTCGCGATGTTTGACACTGCAAAAGTAGAAATCAAGTAGGAGCATCAATTGTTGATGGTTAAACCACTAGTTTCAAGAAGGGCAAGGGAAAGAAGGGATACTTCATGAAACGGCAAATCAGTTGCTGCTCTAGTGAAGAAACCCTAGGTTGAACCCAAACCCGGGACTAAGTGCTTCTATAATGAGGGGAACGGTCACTGAATCAGAACTACCCTAGATACTCGGTAGATGAGAAGGCTGGCAAGGTCGACAGAAGTATATTGGATATACATTATAATGTGTACTTTACTAGTACTCCTAGTAGCACCAGGGTATTAAAATATCGGTTTAGTTGCTAAGTGTTAGTAACTCGAAATAAAAGGCTACAGAATAAACAGAGACTAGCTGAAGGTAAGATGACGATATGTGTTGGAAGTGTTTCCAAGGTTGATGTGATCAAGCATCGCATGCTCCCTCTACCATCGATATTGGTGTTAAACCTAAATAATTGTTATTTGGTGTTTGCATAGACATGATTGCATTATGTTTATCGCAATACGGTTATTCATTTAAGGAGAATAATGGTTACTCTGTTTATTTGAATAGTACCATCAATGGTATTGCACCTAAAATGAATGGTTTATTGAATCTCGATCGTAGTGATACACATGTTCATGCCAAAAGATATAAGATAGTAATGATAGTACCACATACTTGTGGCACTGCCATTTGAGTCATGTTGGTATAAAACGCATGAAGAAGCTCCATGTTGATGGATCTTTGGACTCACTCGTTTTGAAAAGATTGAGACATGCAAACCATGTCTATTGGTAGATATGCATGAAGAAACTCCATACAGATGGATCGTTTGGACTCACTTGATTTTGAATCACTTAAGACATGCAAATCATACCACATGGGGAAGATGACTTAAAGGCCTCATTTTCAGTAAGATGGAACAAGAAAGCAACTTGTTGGAAGTAATACATTTTGATGTGTGCAGTCCAATGAGTGTTGAGGCACGCAGTGGATATCGTTATGTTCTTACTTCACAGATGATTTGAGTAGATGCTGAGTATATTTACTTGATGAAACACAAGTCTGAATTATTGAAAGGTTCAAGTAATTTCAAAGTGAAGTTTAAGATCGTCGTGACAAGATGATAAAATGTCTATGATATGATCATAGAGATGAATATCTGAGTTACGAGTTTGGCACACAATTAAGACATTGTGGAAATTGTTTCACAACTAATACCGCCTGGAACACCATAGTGTGATGGTGCGTCCGAACATCATAACTGCACCCTATTGGATATGGTGCATACCATGATGTCTCTTATCGAATTACCACTATCGTTTATGGGTTAGGCATTAGAGACAACCGCATTCACTTTAAATAGGGCACCACACAATTCCGTTGAGACGACACCGTATGAACTATGGTTTAGAGAAACCTAAGCTATCGTTTCTTAAAAGTTTGGGGTTGCGACGCTTATGTGAAAAAGTTTTAGGCTGATAAGCTCGAACCCAAATCGGATAAATGCATCTTCATAGATTACCCAAAAATAGTTGGGTATACCTCCTATTTCAGATCCGGAAGCAAAAGTGATTGTTTCTAGAAACGGGTCCTTTCTCGAGGAAAAGTTTCTCTCGAAAGAATGAGTGGGAGGATGGTGGAGACTTGATGAGGTTATTGAACTGTCACTTCAACTAGTGTGTAGCAGGGCACAAGAAGTTGTTCCTGTGGCACCTACACCAATTGAAGTGGAAGCTTATGATAGTGACCATCAAACTTCGGATCAAGTCACTACCAAACCTCATAGGTCGACAAGGATGTGTACTACTTCAAAGTGGTATGTAATCCTGTCTTGGAAGTCATGTTGCTAGACAACAATGAACCTATGAGCTATGGAGAAGCGATGGTGGGCCCGGATTCTGACGAATGGCTCGAGGCCATAAAATCCGAGAGAGGATCCATGTATAAAACAAAGTATAGACTTTGAAAGAACTACTTGATGGCCATAAGGCTGTTGGGTGCAGATGGATTTTAAAAGGAAGACGGACAATGATGGTAAGTGTCACCATTAAGAAAGCTCGACTTGTCGTTAAGATGTTTCCCGACAAGTTCAAGGAGTTGACTACAATGAGACTTTCTCACTCGTAGAGATGCTAAGAGTCTGTTGGAATTATGTTAGCAGTTACTTCATTATTTATAAAATCTTGCAGATAGGATGTCAAAACGTTGTTTCCTCGACGATTTTCTTGAGGAAAGGTTGTATGTGATACAACCAGAAGGTTTTGTCAATCCTGAAAGATGCTAACAAGTATGCAAAGCTCCAGCAATCCTTCTAAGGACTGGAGTAAGCATCTCAGAATTGGAATGTACGCTTTGATGAGATGATCAAAGATTTTGGGTTTATACAAAGTTTATGAGAAACTTGTATTTCCAAAGAAGTGAGGGGGGGCACTATAGAATTTTTGATGAGTATATGTTGTTAACATATTGTTGATCAGAAATGATGTAGAATTTCTGGAAAGCATGCAGGGTTATTTGAAAAGTGTTTTTCAATGGAAAACGGATTAAGCTACTTGAACATTGAGCATCAAGATCTATAAGGATAGATCAAAAAACGCTTAATAGTACTTTCAAATGAATACATACTGTGAAAAGATTTTGAAGGAGTTCAAAATAGATCAGCAAAGAAGGAGTTCTTGGCTGTGTTACAAGGTGTGAGTATTGAGTAAGACTCAAGACCTGACCATGGCAGAAGAGAGAGAAAGGACGAAGGTCGTCCCCTATGCTTTAGACGTAGGCTCTACAGTATGCTATGCTGTGCACCACACCTGAAGTGTGCTTTGCCATGAGTCAGTCAATGGGTACAAGAGTGATCCAGGAATGGATCACATGACAGCGGTCGAACTTATCCTTAGTAACTAGTGGACTAAGGAATTTTCTCGATTATGGAGGTGGTAAAAGAGTTCGTCGTAAAGTGTTACGTCGATGCAAACTTTGACACTAATCCGGATGACTCTGGGTAGTAAACCGGATTCGTATAGTAGAGAAGTTCTTTGGAATAGCTCAAAGTAGCGCGTGGTAGCTGCATCTACAAGATGACATAGAGATTTGCAAAGCACACATGGATCTGAAAGGTTCAGACCCATTGACTAATAAACCTCTCTCACAAGCAAGATATGAACAAACCCTATGGGTGTTGGATTCATTACAATCACATAGTGATGTGAATTAGATTATTGACTCTAGTGCAAGTGGGAGACTGTTGGAATGCCCTAGAGGCAATAATAAAATGGTTATTATTGCATTTCCTTGTTCATGATAATTGTCTATTGTTCATGCTATAATTGTATTAACCGGAAACCGTAATACATGTGTGAATACATGGACCATAACATGTCCCTAGTAAGCCTCTAGTTGACTAGCTCGTTGATCAATAGATGGTCGTGGTTTCCTGACCATGGACAATGGATGTCATTGATAACGGGATCACATCATTAGGAGAATGATGTGATGGACAAGACCCAATCTTAAGCGTAGCACAAGATCGTGTAGTAGGTTTGCTAAAGCTTTTCTAATGTCAAGTATCATTTCCTTAGACCATGAGATTGTGCAACTCCCAGATGCCGTAGGAATGCTTTGGGTGCACCAAACGTCACAACATAACTGGGTGGCTATAAAGGTGCACTACAGGTATCTCCAAAAGTGTCTGTTGGGTTGGCACGGATCGAGACTGGGATTTGTCGCTCCGTATGACGGAGAGGTATCTCTGGGCCCACTCGGTAATGCATCATCATAATGAGCTCAATGTGACTAATGAGTTAGCCACGGGATCATGCATTACGGAACGATTAAAGAGACTTGCTGGTAACGAGATTGAACGAGGTATTGGGATACCGACGATTGAATCTCGGGCAAGTAAAATACCGGTGAACAAAGGGAATTGTATACGGGATTGATTGAATCCCCGACATCATGGTTCATCCGATGAGATCATCGTGGAACATGTGGGAGCCAACATGGGTATCCAGATCCCGCTGTTGGTTATTGGCCGTAGAGTTGTCTCGGTCATGTCTGCATGATTCCCGAACCCGTAGGGTCTATACACTTAAGGTCCGATGACGCTAGGGTTATAGGGAAAGTTTGTACGTGGTTACCGAATGTTGTTCGGAGTCCCGGATGAGATCCCGGATGTCACGAGGAGTTCCGAAATGGTCCGGAGGTAAAGAATAATATATAGGAAGTGAGGTTTTGACCACCGAAAGTGTTTCGGGCGTCACCGGTAATGTACCGGGACCACCGGAGGGTTCTGGGGGTCCACCGGGAGGGGCCACCAGCCCCGGAGGCTTGCATGGGCCAAGAGTGGGAAGGGACCAGCCCCTGAGTGGGCTGGTGCGCCTCCCACCAAGGCCCAAGGCGCAACTAGGAGGAGAAGGGGGGAAACCCTAGGTGCAGATGGGCCTAAGGCCCACCCTAGGGAGCGCCCCCCCCCCCTCTCCCCCTCTTGGCCGCCCCCCTCCATCCCATCTAGGGCTGCCCCCTAGGGGTGGGAACCCTAGAGGGGGCGCACCCTCCTCCCCTCCTCCTATAAATAGTGGGGGTTTTGGGGCTGCCCAACACACGAGTCTCTCTCCTTCTTGGCGGAGCCCTACCCCTCTCCCTCCTCGTCTCTTGCAGTGCTTGGCGAAGCCCTGCTGGCGTGCCACGCTCCTCCACCATCACCACGCCGTCGTGTTGCTGCTGGACGGAGTCCTCCCCAACCTCTCCTTCTCTCCTTGCTAGATCAGGGCACGGGAGACGTCACCGGGCTGTACGTGTGTTGAACGCGGATGCGCCGTTGTTCGGCGCTTAGATCGGAATCGACCGCGATCTGAATCGCTGCGTGTACGACTCCATCAACCGTGTTCTTGTAATGCTTCCGCTTAGCGATCTTCAAGGGTATGAAGATGCATTCCCTCTCTCTCGTTGCTAGTATCTCCTAGATTGATCTTGGTGACACGTAGGAAAATTTTGAATTATTGCTACGTTCCCCAACAGAAAGAAAATGGTCGCACCAATAGCTATCATTGAAAATGTGTGTAGGCAATCGCTAGATCCTCTCCTTGTAATTGTTATTACTTGGAACAAGGTATTTTACGTTGTCGTGTATGTTGTACCATGTTTTAATTACCCGGTAAATAGGGACAAACAATCCGACGGAAGCTAATATAGAGCGAACGAAGAGAACAGTAGAGAGCCATATGTGTGCTTCCATAAAAAGGAAATACTCGCCATGCTTTACTCAAAATCTGCCCATAGAAAATAATAAATAAATCAATCCAACACACATTTGATGGGGTGATCCAAAGGAGAGAGAGAGCCAGCCCGCGCCGTAACCACCTAACCAACCCTGTAAGGGTGGGGGACCCCCTTCACTGTGCATAGAGCAGAGGGATGACGTCAACTAGGTTGCCACTGCCTCTCTCTCTCCGCGGGCGTCACCAGCACCACCCTGTGTATGTAACACTCACTGTCACGACTCTCACTGCCCAGCCTCGCCTGCATCCCTCCCTCCCGCATAGGCATAGCAAACACCCATACCCACACGCCCACGCCGTCGCCCCCTCCCGCATCCACCCAAGCCAAGCCCGGCCAGGCTAGATCTGGCTACGTCGCGTGCCCCAACCGGCAACCAGCAATGGCGGCTAGGACGTACAGGTACTGTGATGGCCTGGCTTATTAGGGATGATAGACTACTCATATCAATAAGGAGTTCCTTTTTTTCCGGGATCCCATTCGGACAGAACTCCAAAGTTAAGCGTGCTCAGCTTGGAGTAGTGTCAGGATGGGTGACCGACTGGGAAGTTGCTCCCGGGTGCGCACGAGTGAGGACAAAGTGCGCAGAAAAGACTAGTATTGATCTGTGGGGCCAGTCTAAATCCCGCCAGGAGTAACGACCACCGACGGGTGTGTCCGGAGCGTTACAAGTTGGTATCAGAGCCGACCCTCGCGGTTACACGGATGTTTGCGGACAGGTGCGCGGTCATGTTGTTCATGACGTTTGTGACCTGTCGTGGCACACGGCATGGTACATGTATCGGACTGGATGCACAGACGTATGTGCCAAGAGGAAACGTTCATGTGGCCCGACGAGGACGTCGGTTCCTCTAAGTGGGGGTGTATGTGATGGCCTGGCTTATTAGGGATGATAGACTACTCATATCAATAAGGAATTCCTTCTTTTCCGGGAGCCCATTCGGACAGAACTCCAAAGTTAAGCGTGCTCGGCTTGGAGTAGTGTCAGGATGGGTGACCGACCGGGAAGTTGCTCCGGGAAGTTGCTCCCGGGTGCGCACGAGTGAGGACAAAGTGCGCAGAAAAGACTAGTATTGATCTGTGGGGCCAGTCTAGATCCCGCCAGGAGTAACGACCACCGACGGGTGTGTCCGGGGCGTTACAGGTACGCACACACACAGCGGCATCCAAATAATTCGGTACCCATGCCAAATTAAAATAAATAGTTTTATACCAAATTATTTTATTTTATTTTATTTGTATCACACTACAATATTAATAATTATATTTTTATTACTTAGTTGGTATTGTCAACCACATACTTTAGTCTTTATAATTAATACTTTTAGTTTCTATCACTAATCACTTTGTTTGTAATAAATTTAAATTAAGTGATGTACCATAACTTATCTTTGATTTATAATGTGACAATTCCATAAACTACATAATGTTCATGTATATTTTAGTTGTCATTAAATATAGTGTTAGAGATTTCTAAAAAATAATGTCTTACCAATATCCTAATAGTATTTTCTAGTGTAGTATTAGTTGGACATATTTACAGAACCTTGAAGAGTATAAATTGTTGCAAGTTCGATTCTATGATAAGTTCAACATATGTATGGTCTTGATATAACACCGATCATCGACAACCATATTTGTCGTGGTTTATCATGGCAGATGTCCTGATGAAAGGACTAAGTGGTGAGGTCATCGCAACTAGGTGATAGCTTGAACGGGGTTGATCGAAAACGAAGGACACGAGTTTACTCAAGTTCGGCCCCTCATGGTGGAGGTAAAAGCCTATCCCTACTCGATTGTTGTTGATGCTGATGTCGATTACAAGGATTTGCATCTGCTACCTAGCTCTCCAGAAATTGGAATTTGTCACTTTTCATCCTAGGAACTCCCTTTTATATAATAGGTTGAGTCACTGGTTTATAGAAGACTCCGGGTCGTATTCTCTAACCCGTCAACTACTCCCAATCATGATGATCTTCCTCTTCAAGTTGGGAAAGCCTTTCTCTTGGGCGTCCTCGTGAGCCGGCCCACATGACTCATCTAAGAGCCGGCAGCCGTGGGCCGAGTCTCGTTCATGCCCTTAGTCCAGGCTTAGTTCCCTTTGAGGCCCGGAAGTAGTGCGACTTACAGGGCATGTTTAGGACTACCAGGCTCGGGACTGGGTCTCACTACGCCGGGTCTCGCCCATGGGAATATCCCAACATTAGCCCCAGTTTAGCTGGGATTTATTCATGCTAAACTCCATCCTGAAAATAAGATAAGAAAATATGTGAAGGGTTGCATCCCGGGCTTGATTCCTTTAGAGCCGGCATTTGATTCATCTCTTGAGTCTTGATATCTCCCTATTCTTTCAAAATCATACTATGGAGAGTTTTTGGTTGAATCCATGTACTTGGATGTTATCAACTCTAGCGCAATTCCCCGATCGAAACATGTTTGAAAAGTCAAAGTACCTTTGAAAATCAAAGTGTTTATGTGGTTTGTACATAAACAAGTTGTCTTAACCAAGGACAATTTGGTAAAACGCAATTGGACAGGTTCTATGAGATGTAGCGTTTGTGACCAACATGAATCAATAAACACCTCTTTCTTGATTGCTCACTGGCAAAAATTATGTGGCGGACAGTTCACATAGCATTTAACATTACTCCTCCGAATTTCATCACCATGTTATTTAGGATGTGGCTTGATGGATAGATTTTGACACGGCGAGACACATTCGTGTAGGAGTATGTGCTTTATTATGGGCAATTTGGAACTGCAGAAATGATCTGGTCTTTAACAGAACAACCAATATTCATTTTTTGCAGGTTATCTTTTGAGCCACTGCATTGATGCGTATGTGGTCGCTACTCAGTCCGACGAAGGCCAACGCACACGTACTGGAATGTTACCTTCGCTAGCGCATGTGCCAGTCACTTGTCTAATTCCTGTAACTTCCATGCTTTATCCGTACGCTGTATTTTGATTAATTCCCCACGTAGGGTACGTAATTAGTGCAGGTAGTGAACTTGCCGTGATGCATGCTTATACTACTCCATCTGATTAATTCATTATATATAAATAGGATGAGAAGGTTAATCAGCTCAATATATGTTACTACTGTACCTACTACAGTCACAAAGCCTAAACTACTACTCCTACCACCGTCAACTTACTTACGGTTCCAGAGGTCTTGATAACTCAGAGTTACTACATGCATGCATGCCCTATATCAGCTCATAAATACTACATTCGTTTTTAAATATTTGTCTTTTTAGAGATTTCAATAAGTAACCATATACGAAACAAAATGAGTGAATCTACACTCTAAAAGATGTTTATATACATTCGTATGTGTAGTCCATTTGAAATCTCTAAAAAAATAAATATTTAGAGACGAAGAGAGTAGTCACGTACGAACAACGAGAACTACGTACCATGCATGCATGCATTGGCGATGCAATCATCCAGTGCTAGCTACATGATGGGTTATATGTTAGGCTACTTATAGTGAAGAGTATCATATATTAGTGTCATACAAATCAACGGGCCTTCAGCCTGAAATGGGCCATGGAAGAAAATAAGTTGGGACTTCTTCAAGATGGCCCGCCCAGCCATTTTATTGTATCTCCGCCACTGCATATGATACTATTTTTATAGTGCATTCTTTTATAGATGATTTTATTTATTGACATATATAATACATAGTAGCATAACCGTTATTATGATACGGTATCTCCTGTGTTACTCCTCTCTCTCTTCTTTAATTATGTGCCACATTAGAGTGTTTGCTAGTTTCGAGTGTACGATACTGACTAAGATACCATCACTATGGCCAGCCTTATCGACTCACAATGCATCATAGCATCATACTAATGTACATCGTGCTACTTTAGTTACTACACTCATACTGCATAATATTATACTCCACCTGTCCAGGTTAGTACACTATCCAGTATCATATTATTACTTTCTAGAATCCTAGAATTCTGTAATATTCATTTCTAGAATCCTACCATAAAGTTGCGGATATGGTCTAATATTTTTGAAAAAAAACTAAAGCTCACACGTGTGGCATTTTGCACATCGCTCACACGCCTTCTTTACCATTCATTTTACCACATGTGAACAAATGACATCAAGAGGAATATTTTTTGTTCTCAGCTTAAAAATGTTTTATCTCCTAATTTAAAATTAAATTAATAAAAAACTGTTTTCACCATTAAATTCGTCTCGACGAGATCTTCAAAACTAGACCCTATGTTGATATGTTTCGATGAATTTTCTTTGCCCAAAAGTTGTCATGATGTTTACACTGTAGTTGTCATAGTGCTTAAACTAAAGTTGCCATGTGGCAATTTCAGTTTATAGAGCATGTCAATTTTAGTATTTCGATGATGACAACTTCAGTACTTTGCCATGAAAATTATTTTTTGTATGAAACATGGCAATTTTAAGTGCATATATCATGGCAATTTTAGTGTATGGTTCATGGCAAGTCTAGTTTCTTAATTCCACGTCTTATAAATGCGAAAATTTACTTTTAAATATAGAAGAAAATAGCTGAAATATATCATGGCAATTTCAGTGTAAACACCATGGCAATTCATGTGCAATAGACATGGCGACTTTTAACCCCAAAAAAATTCATCGAAATATATTAATATGAGATCTAGTTTAGAAGATCTCGCTGGGAGGGATTTAATGGTGAAAACGGATCTTCAATCGGATTTTTCATTTAAGAGATAAAATATTTTAAAAACTAAAAATCAAAAAAGATTCTCACATGCATGCATGCGGTGACGTGGCACAGTCTGTGTGTTATGGGGCGTGTGGGCGGGTTTCACTCCCACCACACGTGTGGGCGTTAGCTTGTCCATATTTTTTAGGGTGTGTCTAGGGCACATCTAGATGTGCTCTAGTTATCGCACATCTAAATTAGTGAATTAAGCATAAAGAGGAAGAGAAAAAAGAAAAAGAAAATATCCACACGAATCTCAACGTAAGATCGATGACATAGGACTTAGATGTGTGCAATACTTATGGCACATCTAGATGTGCTTTAGTAAAACTGTATTTTTTAAATGTTGCCGGTTTGATTCGTTATGTGATTTTTGCTAATTAGCAATCACGTTCCCCACTCTGATCACAATAACACATCAATTTAGGAAAGAATGGCAGTGATTCTGATCTGTTGATATAGTTTCTTATTCCTGCACGCTAGCTGTTTGTGTTTTTGTCAAACCAACCTATGTCGACTGTCATGGTTTAGACATAGAGTTGTAGACCACATGAGCCATTGAATCTTGGTGATCACGAATTTACACACAAAAAGACCTGGTCAATTTTGGAATGCTTCTTGTTTTTTTCTTTTAGTTGCTATTTTATTTGACTATGCTGATTTTATACGGTGTATCCTCATGGCAAATGACTATTTAATTGCCATAATGAAATGCTATCTCCCTCGGGTATAGAGAAAAACTATTATTGGTTATAAATAGGATTAAGTTCTGATTCACGTTATGCATGGGCATACCATTTTTTTTCTTATCTTCATACGCATTAGACAAGCTATGAATATTAACACGGGCGAAAATGTCATTGCCTACACGATTATCGCACCATGACAAGTCAGTTGTTCAAGTTTGCCTTTATAAATGTCTACAAGTAATCATCTTTTTCTAAAAAAGCAATAACATGTGCATATCTCTTAGGCATAACCTTTTTTTCTCTACCATGTGTTCTTGAGCTCATGATGTATACTTGATATTTGTTATTTCTATTGCATGGCATTTTCAGAATAATTTTAATATAATATGACCTTGACTCTCTACATTAATTATAACAGCTCCTCGAATTGTGCAAGGACTTGTAAGACTTGTTGATATAAGATACTCCCTCCGTAAACTAATATACTAAGACGTTTTAGATCACTAAGTAGTGATCAAAAAGACTCATATTAGTTTACAAAGGTAGCAAAAAAATGAATTCATCTCAAAGATGATTTTTTTCCCCCATCAAACGTGAAACAATCACTCGTAGAAAAGGGAGCTTTCGTTCGGACCTGGCCAGCCCATTAGTCCCGGTTCTTCCACGAAGCGGAACCAATTGATGCATTTGTCCCAGTTCGTGAGCCCAGGGGGCCGGCCGGGGCCCCGTGGGCATTGGTCCCGGTTCGTATGGACCCATTTGTCTCGGTTCTAGGCACGAACCGGGACCAATGGGCCTCGCTCCTAGCCCACAAACATTTGTCCCGGTTTGTGGCTGGAACCGGGACAGAAGGTTGGGCTTTAGTCCCGGTTCCAACCACGAACCGGGACAAATGAGTTGCATATATATACCCCGTTGCCGCAGCAGAGCACTCCACAGTGCTCTGTTTTTTCTGACCGGCGAGGAGAGGGCATTTGGGTGCTCTAGCTCACCTCCTATGCACACGAGGTGTTCGATGAAATGCCCGAGCCACGCTAGTTAAGCTTTCTCCTCTCGAAGCTCGACCTCCAAACTCCATTTTCCCCGAGATTTGTCTAGGTTTAGCGGTCCGTCACGTCCCGTCCCCGTCTCACCGCCGTCGATCGCCCGCGCCGATCTCGCTGCGTGCACCACCGTGGTGAGCCTCTTATCTTCTTCTGAAAGAAAAAAATTCTTACTTTAGATAGATACTTGTCTAATTTTCTTACTTTTATTATTGCTTGTTATTATATAGTGCGATGGTTTTGGCATCCGCCCCCGTCGGCCCTCGTTCTGGCTATGATTCGGATGTGGTATATATATATATATATATATATATATATATATATATATATATATATATATATATATATATATATATATATTATCTTTTATAACTACTTGGTTCATTTATTGTTTATGACAAATATGCCCATCAAGTTGACATAGATTTTATTTATGTAGGAGGTAGTTGAACCGGAAATTCCAATCGACCCTATTGTCAAGAGGTTAAATTTAGTTGAAGAAGAAAACAATTACCTGAAGGAAAAAATAAAAAATTGAGGAGGAGAAGATGATATTGGAGTTGCATGTTGCGGATGTCGTCGATGATCACAAGATCAAGATGGATGCAATACGGTTGAAGATTAGAAAGATTAGAAAATATGCTATTCATACCGAGGCTTGGTATCATTATGCCGTTGGATCAATTTTTTTACCTTGATTGTGATTATGATCGCATTTGTTGTTGCATTGAAAGGTTTTACATAGTTTCAATGTATGGTTTAACTAGATGCTCTGGGGAGCTATATGTTGTTCAATGAGAACTATGTATGCACTTTGTTTTTAATGTGATGATGAACTTCTATTAATTTGGTCACTTATCTATTCATGAGAGCTATATGTACTAAATTGATGATGTGGCTTTGAATGGTGCATTTTAAACACAGAAAAAGTATGAAGTTCAAATAAGTTCAAAAAAATGAAATCCCTTTCTAACAGACGAGTTTCCGTATGAAACTCTGATACTTTAAAAAAGATTGTCCGTTTTGTACATGAAGTGCATCCAGTTTTTGTCGTAAGCCTCTCTACTTTCTTGCACATGCTATGTGGGTGAAATGATGATACCATGCTAACTTTCAACCTTTTCAGAGTTCATTTGTAGTGCTTTTCAATTTCAGGGTCTTATAGCTCAAAATAATCAGTAAATGCATGAAAAATAACAAATGAAGTCAGAAAGGGTTGAAAATTGATGATGTGGCCTTGAATGGTGCATTTTAAACACAAAAAAATTATGGAGTACAAATAAGTTCAAAAAAATGAAATCCGTTTGTAACAGACGAGTTTTCGTATGAAACCCTGATACTTCATGCATTTTGAACACAGAAAAAGTATGGAGTTCAAATAAGTTCAAAAAAAATGAAATCTCTTTGTAACAAATGAGTTTCCGTATGAAACCCTGATGCTTCGAAAGAGATTGTCCGTTTTGTACACGAAGTGCATCCAGTTTTTGCCGTAAGCCTCTCTACTTTCTTGCACATACTATGTGGGTGAAATGATGATACCATGCCAACTTTCAACCTTATCAGAGTTATTTGTAGTGCTTTTCAATTTCAGGGTCTTATAGCTCAAAATAATCAGTAAATGCATAATATATACGAATTTCAGGGTCTTTCGGCAAAAAGAATTATCATAAAATAAAATAAATAAGTAATTTGAAACAAAAATTATTAAAGTATTTTCTATTAAAAACATTATAAGCAACCTCTAAAATTTATGAAACTAAAAATATATAAAATTGATGCAACTAAAATTATCAAAATATTTTCTGTTCAAAATCATTAAAAGCAAAAAGAATTGTCATAAAGAACTTTTTTGTTAGAAACTTTAATAGCAAAAAGAATTATCATAAAATAAAATAAATAAGTAATTTGAAACAAAATAAAATAAAATAAATGAGTATTTTGTTGTAAGTAGAAACAAAACAAAAAAAAGAAAAAAAGAAAACAAAAGCTGGGAAAAAATAAAAAAAATATCACCTACTAGGCCACCACGGCCTGAATACGACTAGAAACCCACGGCCTGATTATGAAACTAAATTATCAAAGTATTTTCTATTCAAAACATTATAAGCAACCTCTAAAATTTATGAAACTAAAATTATATAAAATTGATGCAACTAAAATTATCAAAGTATTTTCTGTTCAAAATCATTAAAAGCAAAAAGAATTGTCATAAAGAACTTCTTTTGTTAGAAACTTTAATAGCAAAAAGAATTATCATAAAATAAAATAAATAAGTAATTAGAAACAAAATAAAATAAAATAAATAAGTATTTTGTTGTAAGTAGAAACAAAACAAAAAAGTCAAAAAAGAAAACAAAAAAACTGGGAACAAATAAAAAAAATTGCCACCTAGTGGACCATCACAGACTGAATACGACTAAAAACACATCCATGGGCCAGGATTCAGGTCCGTAGAAGGCCCAGTAGGCCCATTAGGCATAGCAGTCACAATTAGGCCCATAAGCCTGCAATAGAGAGGAGCTCGAGAAGGATGCGGCAGTGGGGCTTATAAACCACTGCACGCCCCTCTCGACTAGCGAGGTGGGACTAAACTCCCACCCCCCCTCCCGCTGTGCAAGGCCTTTGGTCCCGGTTCGTGGCACCAACCGGGACTAAAGGGGTGCATTGGAACCAATGCCCCACCTTTAGTCCCGGTTGGTGCCACCAACCGGGACCAAAGGTCGCCGCTTCCCGCCCTTTGGGCTGCTGAAAAGAGACCTTTGGTCCCGGTTGGTGGCACCAACCGAAACTAAAGGGTGGCATTAACCGGGACCAATGCTTCGTATATATAAAAAAACACTCTGCAGTTTCTGCAAAAATCACTTCTTCTCCGCCCGACGCCCCCACTCTGCTCCTCGTCGCCGTCGTCGCCGATCCCCTGCCCCGACGCTGTCAGGCTGCTTCACCTCACCGTCGCCGTCGAGCCCTGCCCCGACGCCATCAAGCTGCTCCACCGCGTCATCGCCGACGCCGTCGGGCTGCTCCACCTCGCCGTCGCCGCCGCCGTCGCCACTGCCCTCTGCCCTGACGTCGCCGCCACTCCCCGCGCCCCTGCTCTCCCCGACGCCACCCGTCGCGCGCCCCTGCCCGCCCCGACGCCGCCGTTTGTGAGCACCGCGCCCCTGCTGGCCCCACCGCCGCTATATATGCTATTTTTTTACATGTTTTTAGATTTTCATATATGTATGTATGTATTTTTTTAGATATATGTATTTTTTGATGTATCTTCATATATGTATGTATGTATTTTTTACATGTTTTTCGTATGTATGTATGTATGTATTTTTTTCAATTGTAATATGCATGATGTTTTAAAAATACATATATGCAAAAGTTAGATTTTTAGAAAGTTTTATCTATATATGTTCTCTGATTTAGTACATTAATTTTAGGTTAGTTTCATTTTTAGAAAAGTTTTATATATTTAGGAAGAAGAGAAGGAAGAAGGAAGAAGAAGAATAAGTTTTATATATGCAAAAGTTACATTTTAAGAAAAGTTTTATATATCTAGCTAGGAAAGGAAGAAGAAGAAGAAAAAGAATGAGAGGAGAAAGGAAAATAAGAAGAGGAAGAAAGGAGAAGAAGAGGAGAAATAAATAAGAAGAGGAAAAAGGAAGAAAAAGAAGAGGAGAAGAAGAAAAAAATTGTCTATTTTTTCTTCTTCTCTTTTTTCTTCGATCTTCTCCTCTATTACTTTCTTCTTCTCCTTTTTTATTTCTTCTTCGTCTTCTTATTTTTATCGGGTATGTTGTTGTTGATATACCCCCTCCCGATAACTTCAACACGAGGGGGGTGGATCGATATACCCCCTCCCCGATAACATTATTTTCCCATGTATATATGTCGTCGTTGTCGATATAACCGGCCCCCTCCAGGATAACTTCGACATGAGGGGCGGTCGATATATATACCCCCTCTCAACCGTGATAACTTATACCACGGGAGCACCCCCTCCCCCCCCGGTCCTCTCACTCGACCAAAACTCTCGAGGACACCCAAACCCTAGAAAATAACGATGTTGGTCTCCTACCCCCTCCCGCCGTGCCCCTACCCGATCGACAAACTCTCTTGAGGCCACCCAAATTTACCAAGTTAAAAGAGCGTTGTCATCGAGGCCACCCCAAACCCTAGAGAAGCGTCAAGGCCAGGCCACTAATATGATTCCTTATTGTGCTTAGCTAGCTAGTTCAACATTTGCCACTAATTAATATATCCATCTGCCATGTTTGAATAATAATTGCCATGTTGTAAATATTTGCAGAAACTATGGATCCGCACCCCCGAGACGAAGCAAAAGAAGCGGTGTTGGGGGAGATAATCGCACACGGAAGTGATGCCGTCTTGTCGTTTCTCAACGTCACATGCACCGATGGTCTGGAAAGACAAGATGAAGAAGCAGGCTACGACGATGATCAAACAATGAAGGAGGAAGGACACCGTGATGACGGCTCCAGTGACCGAATGGAGGGGGAAGGACACCGTGATGACGGCTCCGATGACCGAATGGAGGGGGAAGGACACCGTGATGACGGCTCCAGTGACCGAACGGAGTCCGGCCAGGTATATATATAAATTAATTACGCATGTGCTGACTATAGCTAATTGATGCATTAATTGTTTTGGTATGTACATATATTAACTCTCTTCTTTTTCTTCTTTTCTAGCCCTCCGGATCGAGCAACACTTCGGTAACGAGACGAGGCCCGAAGAGAAAGTTGCGCGCGGATGAAAGGTACACGATCATCGAAATTGACCCCTCCGGACCAAGCAAAAATTAATGCTCAGTGTGGGGTTCTAGTTAGGGACATGATCCCGATCAGCATCGAGCAATGGTTGAAGCCTAAGGACAAAGACTCTCAGGTGTCTTATGTCAGCGATAGGCAGAAAGCTGATTTTTGGACCGCGCTGCAGGAAAATTTCACCTTCCCGCTAGAGGAGGATCCGGTGAATCCAGTTAAAAAGCCAATGATCAAGGCTTATGCTCTTAAGAAGATGGGTGAGCTATTCAGGAGGTGCAAGAATGAGCTGAAATCATCGTTTGTCGACCAAGACAAGACTCCAGAATTCATCGGCCGATTTGAGAAGATCAAATATCAGTGGCCCGCATTTTTCACCAAAAAGAGATCTGAGAGAGCAGCGAAGATGTCAGCGACAAATAAGAAAAATGTTGCAAAGAAGAAGCATCACCATCGCACGGGGTCAGGTGGCTACCTGAAAGCCCGGCCGTTGTGGGACAAGGCTGAGAATGACCTCATTGATAAAGGGATCGAACCAGAGACGTGACGCTGGCCAGATCATTGCAGGATTTGGTTCTTCGGGGTTGGGGGGAATTGGACCCTGTAACAAGGAAGTGCGTTTGGACCAACGAGCAGCTGAACACACCCATCGAGAAGCTTCAGGAGTATATCAAAAAGGTGCAGTAAGGGATGTTCGTTCCGGACAGAGAGAACGGCGAGCTCATAGAGGCCCTCGAGAATCCTGAGCACCTCGGACGGACCCGAGGCACGCCAGGCTCCATTTCGTGGAAGACAGGATTTCCCGACACAGGCGGTTACAAACGCCGGGAGAGGAAGAAGAAAAAGGAGTTGACCCAACTACAGGCGCTGCACGCAAGGGTACAAGCGCTGGAGAAACGAGACGAGGCCCGCAACACACGACCTGCCGAAGCTACACCCGAAGCTACCCCGCCATCTCAAGGGAGAAGCAGCGTGGCTTCCACGGAGCTGCTTCAGGAGCCTGTCTTCACGGCTCCTGCTAGCTACCCCGTGGATGCTATCACGGAGTCTCAGAATTGCCACCTTATGATGCAGTGGATGGAATTGAAAGTCAAGGCGGATGTTGGCTCTGTTGCACCTCCTGAACCTGGCGCAACTTTTCACTGCCGGCCGATTCCAAAAGGATATGCTAGGGTGATGGTGGATGAAATCACAGAAGGATTTGAGGACCTCCAGCTTGACCACCCTACGGGTAACGGGGAGACTCGGCTGGATTCTTGTCTGAAAACTCCATGCCTATGGCGGAAGGAGCTCATCAACCTTCCGAACTGGACGCTTCCACCTCCTCCTCCTCCTCCGGCGAGTCAAGGCACTCTGCCTCCTCCACCGCATCCTCCTCCGGCGAGTGATCAGGGCACTCAGCCTCCTTCTCCGGCGCGTGGCGGCACTCCGCCTACTTCTCCGCCTGCGCCGACGCGCCCGAGCAGCCACCAGCCTCCTCCTTCTCCGCCTCGCCAGCAAGGGCGGAAGAGACCCGCCGCCGCCCCGGCTGCTCCGGCGCGTCGTAGTCCTCCTCCTCATAAGCAAGGAAATAAGATAGCCGCAGCCGCTCCATCTGCTCTAGCGTCTAGCAGTACATCCAGAGGCGGGAGGCAATACAGATTCGGTCCTTCTCTGAAGACTCCAGAGAAGTTACCATACGAGATGACCCCGGAGGAAAATGAGAAGATCGTGCAACACGAAGTGAGGAACTTCTTTGAAGGGGTGAAAGTAAAGAAACATCCACCTCCAGAGGAGAAGGTAGATCCGGTGAAAGCGAAGCGCACTCTGGAAGCCCTGAAGAAACCACCAAAGTCTCCGCCGAAAGGCAACTATGAGCGCATTATTGAAAAGTCATTTATCGAAGCGGAGCAGTCGGGAAGTACTGTCAGTGATCAAAGGTTAGCGGAACGACGAGCTGGGAAAAAATTGCCCAGCTAGGCGAACAAGAGAACCAATCGTCCCCCCCCCCCGCTCAACGTGTCTAGCGATATCGTCGCTAACGATTCGAGGATGGTGCCCGGTTATAACAATCTTGATGATTACTTGCCCGATGATGTACATTATGAATTCTTGGAGGTGGAAGAACACAGATACGAGTACGGGAAGCCTCTCGTCAAAGATGAAAGGTCTCTAACAACGATGATGCGAAGATTCCATGATTGGTACATGAAAACCTACAGAGAGTCTGGGGGAGGAATACTTTGATGCTGAGAGTTAAAGAGGAGCATGACCTCATTGGAACTGATCTGTTGAATGTTCCATTTGAGGAGTTCTTCCAGTTTTTTAATCAGAGGGCCCTCAATAAATTAACGGTCACTTGCTACTGTTTGTAAGTACTACTTCTGTCATTAAGTCTCTATATATAGGTCAGCTCTTTCATTGCATGTATTTATAGTTATCCTCACTATATTATGCAGATTGAAGATCGCCGAATTGAAGAAAAGACAAATCGGTGATATTGGGTCCATTAACCCAGATATCATAGATGCATTTTCGGTTGAATTTAAGAAAAAAGAAACCAAGGCCAACTTGCTACGATCGTTGGTATTAAATCAAAACAAAGCTATAATACTCTTTCCTTACAATTTCAAGTGAGTGTTACTTTTTTGTGCATATTCGGTTTCCCTTATTAGTCGAGGTTATAGTAATGTAATTGATGAGTTATGCATGCGTGCGCAGGTTCCACTATATTCTCCTAGAGATTAAGCTCGAGCAGGGACCAGTAACCGTCTTAGACTCGAGACTAAAAGATCCCAAGGAGTATGCGGACATGACTGAAATTCTCGAGAAGTAAGTTAAATCAATCATTATCGCACCATATCGGCAACTTTGTTCACTTCCTGATATCAAGTAATTGTTTTCTTTGTCTGGCAGGGTTTGGAAAAAATTCACCTCAAAAGCTCCGGGACTGCCGAAGAAGCTGGAATTTAAACACCCGAAAGTAAGTACTACTAGCATGTTCCGCGCATCTCCTAGTGATTCAAGTGCTAGTTTCATCAATACCATTTTAGCATGCTTGCTTATCAGTTTGATTGACCTCTATTTCTTGTAAAGTGGTTGTGGCAGGAAGCCGGGAATAGTTACCGTGGATACTACGTTTGCGAGTCCATCCGCCACACGACCTGTGAGCGGGGCTACACTAAAAAACAATATGAAGTGCGTAAGCAATAATATTCAGAATTTAACTTTATTTACCATCTTTTGTGTTGAGTTTCATTCATTCATATATATGTATTGACCACCTTCTTCAAATTAGATGTTTCGAATGCGGGATGAACTCCTAGCACCAGATCGCATGCGAGGAATTCAAGAGAAATTGGCGGCACTCTCTCTTGACCACGTGATCGATAAAAACGGAGAATACTATGTGGACCCTGTGTTCATATATAATTAGGAGATTATATTGTAAGAGATCTTATATTGTATATATGTAGCCAGTAGCGTCGAATAGACATACGAAAACTTGTTGTTCGACCAATCTCTCGGAGAAGGAGAGGTCGATATCACGTCTCTCTGTATGCATATGTTCATGACGATCTTCTGTTTCCTTCATTTTTGCTTACTAGCTAGCGTGTCGAGTGCTTTCTATACGTATAGTACATAGCGTTGGCCAAGCACGGAAATAAGAGGGGACACTTCTCTCTATTAATTAATTAGCTATCTAACATAATATATGAAACACCTTAATTAACCATACAAAACCCCCAAATCCCCCCCTCCTTCAGAAAAAAAACAAAAACCCTAACCCCTGAACAGCTGACGCGTGGATGCCTATTGGTCCCGGTTGGTGCCACCAACCGGGACCAAAGGGCCTCCTACCTGGCCTCGCCGCACCGGCCACGTGGAGGCCCATCTGTCCCGGTTCGTGTAAGAACTGGGACTAAAGGCCAATGTCATTAGT
>NC_057809.1:63281406-63290860 GCF_018294505.1 Triticum aestivum | reverse complement strand
ATACTCGGTGGATAAGTACGAGACTGCAACCCCACCTCTGATCCCTTACCTTTGACTCATGTGGCAGTTTTTGCATGATGGCAAGATGAAAAATGTCGCCCAATGATTATCCACAAAATTAGCCGAGTTTGAAACAAATTCTTTCCCTTTGGCAAAAATAAGATCATTATGTAAGTGTCAAGCTCTCCAGAATATGAACAAGCTCACGAACAGTAGTGGTTAATTGGTCCAACAAGATAAGCATCCAATCGGGTCCTGAGCACTTAAACACTTCTTCTCTGGGAATATTCCACACTCCCCTCAACTCTATGTGCAGAGCACTCACCTTAGGATATGTCACCAAAGCATGAAACATACTTTCATCCTCCATACCACAAATAGAGCATAATTCAGAAGTAGCCTGATGGTGCTTAACTCTATTAACCTGTGCCACTAGGTTATTAGAAGCCGCCCGCCACACAAAAGTTCTGATCTTTTGGGGGACATTGGCTTTCCAAATGACATTCCAAAGTTTCCTATCCCCATTCGTGTCTCCACTAGATTGCACTTGCTCCTCCTTCCCCTCCTTGAGACTAAGTGCCGGATTATATGCACTTTTTACTGTGAACAAACCACTCTTCTCATACTGCCAAGCAATAAAATCATCCTCATCCGAGGACTGGTTCTTTGAAATGTCACGTTCTCACAACGATATCAATGTGCTTCAGCGATCTCTGTGTCCAGGAGACATTGTAAGGGAGAATCGCCGCCATGCAACTACACTATCAACGCCGCGACTACAAACATGGGGGTACCGTCTTATCGATTGCATGTATCCTCAGAGGGTGGCATTTGTGAAAACCATATCCGAACTCAAGGCAACAAACAAAGTTACTTTACAAAAAATGCAAGAGGCAGTTAGGAAGGATGTGAAGAGGGCATTCGGAGTGTTCCAAACTCGTTGGAAAATTATTTCATGGAGCTACAATGATACGACATTTCACGTGTATGATGCACATGCATGGATTTGCATTAATTTGTGAGTTTGAATTTGAGAATTTTGTTTTGAGGGTTGTTTGAATTTGAGATGTGTGGTTGTGTCCACGACCGGGGCCGGGTTTGACAAAACCCGCTGTAGATGCCGTGAGAGGGTTAGTCGTCGAGAAGAAATAATTTAGCTGCCTTGCGATGCCAGCCTGCCCGCCGGCCCCACACTCGAGACTCGAGAGTGTGAATGAAACCAAAAAGACCCATTTGCCCCCCAAGGCAATAATCAAACCCGAGCTCCCCCAGCTCGCCTCTCCATTCACACTCGAACCCTCGACCTCTCCACCCAGCTCAGCCTCGCCGTCGCCAGGGAGCGGGGCAGCCTGCTCCACCACTCCGGCCGGCGACCGCGCGGCATCCTGCAGCGAGGTGCTTCCCTTCGCCCCGCCCCCTCTGCATTCTTCTCCCGCCCCCTCCCTGCTCGCCGCGCCCACCCGCTCCCCCTCTTTTCGCTGCAGGAGCAGCACGCCCCCATCCAGCCCGGCGACCGGCTGAGACCCAGGGCGGCGGCTGCCAGCGAGGTCATCCCCGCACCGTCTCGCCGCTCGTCGCATCCGCTTGCCAGATCGTAGGTTTTGGCCCCCGATTTTGCGTCGTACGAGCGAACCCTAGGTTTTGTTCGCGAGACGAGATAGGGCTGCTTTCGAGGGGGAATTTGGGAGGGGAGAGGCGCGACGGACCACATTATGTGCGGACTAATCGATTTTTGCTGGCATCGGTCGAGCCATTACCCCAGGGCGCGCCGTGCACGTGCAAGTGCAAACAGCGAAAGCTCGCCGCCTCCTGTCTATCTATCTATGCTGTGTGCTGGAGCAACGGAAAGAAGGGCCAAAGTTGCCTTTTCCTTGGCCGGGTAAAAAGGATTAATTGATTTTTTTTTGAGTGAAGGGGTTAATTGATTTTGTTATGTGAAGAACGAGGAATTTGACAAAGTGACACGCCTTTGTCTGACATGTGGGGGCCTGGGGCCACCTGTACATGCGTCATTTGTGTCAAATTGCAAATAAATGTGCGGCATCTTGTTGATTTTTCGTTGAAAACACATCCCTCAGGGCAAATCATGAGAAGCACATTCAGCTTCCATGCATTTTATCAAGAGACTGCTGGACGAGGGCATATACTCAAATCCAGCGAACTTCAGAGTGCAAAAGTCTGCACCTGATTTATTTGACGAGTTTTGTTCCTGCACCCCCCTTTAATTCACTGAGCAAGTGCTTTTTAGGGATATAATGATACTGAATAACTGCTTAAGCTTCGGTGAGAGACTGAGAGTAAGGCCACATCCCATTTGAGATCTCCAGATCCAGTCTGATGCTCTGGTTCGCTAATTGCATAATTGCACATGTCACACGGCAGTGATGGTGTGCATCATACTACACCGTTTTAGTGCTGTTTGCGTTGGCGATGCAACATATTTCTGAGATAACCGATTCAGATGCAGTTTTGTTTTACATTGTCGTCTGAGAGAACTGATTTGAAACGTCTCTGTATCGTACCAGTCTTTCATAATACCTCCATTCCTTGCCCAGCATCTTACTAGTCTTCATAACACCGCCATCTGGCCACATATTCAAAACCTACACCAACATTCTGGTAAAAAATTAAGGCCACTTGCTCTCTATATTTTGGTGGCTATAGCATCGTCAAAACTGATGTTGGTATATCGTATATTCAACCATACCACGGAATGAGCTGTAGCCTTGTTTGAGTAAGATGATTTCAGGTGTTAGGTGCCAGGTGGGCAGTTGCTGGAGCCAAACACTTAGTCAGGCTACACGACTGCTTTTTATAACAGTGAATTTAAGTTGATCTTTTGGTCGAATAGCTTTCTGTCAAGCTAACAAGCAGTAAGAGTGGGCAATATCAATACTAATATTTCTTGTTTAATGCTGTTGCAGGTCTGAATTGGTCATTATGGTGAGGAAAAGTGCAGAGAAAAGTTATGGTCGTATGGCTGCATGCACATCAAGTCCTGAACCCTCAGAAAATAACCCAAGGCAGAATTTCTGTTTAGGAGATATAACATGGGTTAAGCATGATGGCTCCTCATGGTGGCCAGCCCAGGTATGATGCATACACCTTCTGAGCACTTCATACTTCAATTAGCTAAATACCTTTGCTTTGCTACGGATCAGCAATTTAGATTACCCCAACATGTTGAACCATTTTTTTGCTGCACTCAATGCCAGTATGGTTCTAAAATAATTCTAGATGCCAGTGAATATGCTTGTTGCATTGCACATCAGCTTAAATTGAACGCTGGCAGATGGTTGCATCTGTAGTAGATCAATTATATATATCATGTATGAGTAAGATAGTTTGGTCAAGTCTCAAGTGCCAATGCCACAACCTTTGTACTTGTATGTTGCAAAGACAAAACATTTCAGACTTTCCCCAACTGTTATGTTCTTCATCCTAGCTTCCCATGCACATATTTAGACCACTTCTGTTTCTGAATTCAAGGTCATTGATGAAGCATGTGCCAGTAGCAAGGCCAAGAAGAAGACCAGCCATGACGCTCTGGTTCGACTGTATGGCACATGCCTAGAGTAAGGGTCCTAATAACATGTGAAGCCTTTCTTTTCTTTCTAGTGGCGATCAACTGATAATCTTTACAATAAAGGTAATTGTCTTCACTATTTTATTTTCAGCTTGTATGTTGACCCTTGGAAGTCTAACATGGAATTCGAAATGGTATGCACATCTTCTATCCTACAGCTCATGAGGATGCTAATATGGAGTAGTGGTAACTGACTGAACTGTATTAAAGAAGCTTAAATCAGCTGAAACACGAAAATAACCAACAACTTCAATCATTATTGCAATTTTGGTTTCCCTAGGTTTTTAACTGCAGGAAGCTGATATAACCAAAAGGCTGAACTGACGGACATATATTCGCACACACTTGATAAATTATATAATATTGCATATGTTGATAATGAAATTCTAACAATTGTTCTGAATTGTAATATGCTTTGTTCTAACTAACAGAATGTACCAATAGCACGACTCACACATATATGTTTTAGGATTGTACAGGTAAAGCATGTATTTTATTTTATCATTGTTGCCTATACCTGGATAGGAGTGCAGACAACATAGAGAAGTACAAGATGGCGAAGAAGGCCGCAAAGCGAGCTGTTGGTGAAGCAAGGGGTCGGGCATATGAGGACCTCTACCAACGGTTAGGCACGAAGGAAGGTGAAAGGGACATCTATAAGATGGCCAAGATTCGAGAGAGGAAGACGAGGGACATTGGCCAAGTCAAATGCATCAAGGACGGTGCATGCCAACTCTTGGTGAAGGACGAGGAGATTAAGCATAGATGGCGGGAGTACTTCGACAAGCTGTTCAATGGGGAGAATGAGAGTTCTACCATTGAACTAGACGACTCCTTTGATGAGACCAGCATGCGTTTTGTGCGGCGAATCCAAGAGTCTGAGGTGAAGGAGGCTTTAAAAAGGATGAAAGGAGGCAAGGCGATGGGCCCGGATTGTATCCCCATTGAGGTGTGGAAAGGTCTCGGGGACATAGCAATAGTATGGCTAACCAAGCTTTTCAACCTCATTTTTCGGGCAAACAAGATGCCAGAAGAATGGAGATGGAGTATATTAGTACCAATCTTCAAGAACAAGGGGGATGTTCAGAGTTGTACTAATTACCGTGGAATTAAGCTGATGAGCCATACAATGAAGCTATGGGAGAGAGTCATTGAGCACCGCTTAAGAAGAATGACAAGCGTGACCAAAAATCAGTTTGGTTTCATGCCTGGGAGGTCGACCATGGAAGCCATTTTCTTGGTACGACAACTTATGGAGAGATATAGGGAGCAAAAGAAGGACTTGCATATGGTGTTCATTGACTTGGAGAAGGCCTATGATAAGATACCGCGGAATGTCATGTGGTGGGCCTTGGAGAAACACAAAGTCCCAGCAAAGTACATTACCCTCATCAAGGACATGTATGATAATGTTGTGACAAGTGTTCGAACAAGTGATGTCGACACCGATGACTTCCCGATTAAGATAGGACTGCATCAGGGGTCAGCTTTGAGCCCTTATCTTTTTGCATTGGTGATGGATGAGGTCACAAGGGATATACAAGGAGATATCCCATGGTGTATGCTCTTTGCGGATGATGTGGTGCTAGTTGACGATAGTCGGACGGGGGTAAATAGGAAGTTAGAGTTATGGAGACAAACCTTGGAATCGAAAGGGTTTAGGCTTAGTAGAACTAAAACCGAGTACATGATGTGCGGTTTCAGTACTACTAGGTGTGAGGAGGAGGTTAGCCTTGATGGCCAGGTGGTACCTCGGAAGGACACCTTTCGGTATTTGGGGTCAATGTTGCAGGAGGATGGGGGTATTGATGAAGATGTGAACCATCGAATCAAAGCCGGATGGATGAAGTGGCGCCAAGCTTCTGGCATTCTCTGTGACAAGAGAGTGCCACAAAAGCTAAAAGGCAAATTCTACAGGACGGCGGTTCGACCCGCAATATTGTATGGCGCGGAGTGTTGGCCGACTAAAAGGCGACATGTTCAACAGTTAGGTGTGGCGGAGATGCGTATGTTGAGATGGATGTGTGGCCACATGAGGAAGGATCGAGTCCGGAATGATGATATACGAGATAGAGTTGGGGTAGCACCAATTGAGGAGAAGCTTGTCCAACATCGTCTGAGATGGTTTGGTCATATTCAGCGCAGGCCTCCAGAAGCTCCAGTGCATAGCGGACAGCTAAAGCGTGCGGAGAATGTCAAGAGAGGGCGGGGTAGACCGAATTTGACATGGGAGGAGTCCGTTAAGAGAGACCTGAAGGATTGGAGTATCACCAAAGAGCTAGCTATGGACAGGGGTGCGTGGAAGCTTGCTATCCATGTGCCAGAGCCATGAGTTGGTTGCGAGATCTTATGGGTTTCACCTCTAGCCTACCCCAACTTGTTTGGGACTAAAGGCTTTGTTGTTGTTGTTGTTGCATAACTAATAAACTAATAGCTGATTGAATGAATATTTTTCTAGTTAATAATTGCCCTATTTGTTTTTTTCTACCTAAACCGGTCATATCAATCGAATCCTCACCCAGCGTCACTACTTATGTGCTGCTTGTAGAGTTGTAGTAATTTTATGGTAAATGATTCTGGTGTATAAACTATAAACTGCTTTTTGTTATTTAACTTCCAAGAAAATTAGTTGTTTTTGTCTTCTCACGCATGAATGATATCCAACCCTGAGCATTTTGAATTTTAAATATTTCTCATATGAGCTCATTGTATGCAGTTTCTGAAGAAAGAAAATAAGACAGCCATGGAAGCATTCCATGAGGTGCTTCAGAAGGTAGGGCAATCTCGCCTTCGCTTTGAACATATTATGAATCACAGTTTGGTGGAGGTTGTTGAGATCCATGTTTAATCTTACAAATGCAGGAGCTCTCTCATTTTAAGTCGGCCAGTGATGACGAGGAGGAAGCTGTCAACACAAAAGGTGAATTTCTGTTTTTTCTTGGCTGGAGAATATATGCAGAAAAACACGTTATGTGCATTGATCATGGTGGTCCTTGTGGTTTGACCATTCATGTTATCCCTTTTTCATTAGTGATTTATGTTAACAGTGATATGTTACCGTTTGTGAATCTTTTCACAATGGTGTGATTAGGTAACATGTTCTAGGAGCAGTATCAGTGACAGTATTGCTAAATTATCACCTGTGCGGTTTTATTTCCCTGTCAAGTTTCAAGTCGCCTTGCTATCAATGGTACACACATATATATTTTTAATTGCTACGCATCTAATTCTCTATTTTTCATATGGTCTGACCATATTGGCCACAGCCAAGACGTCTACTAAGAAAGTCAGAAAGCAAGAAGCCTTAGAGCAGGACCAAGAAGTTCGGAGCAATGCAGAAGGTGGAGGTGCTGCTCAGAAAGGAAAAAAGCAGAAAGGTGTGAGGCAAGCAAGTGCTCTTGACAAAGCTTTGAGTATAGATTCTGCTGAAGGTTTAAGAGATAAGACACCCAAGCAAGCTTCTGCTGTGCGAGATAAAAAGAGTGGTAAGAAGGCATCATCAGGAACATCGGTGGCCAAAAAGGAAGGATCCTCAAAGCGGTCGGGCCGTACCAATCTGAAGGAACATTCAGATGCGGCGGAGGACAGCACATCACAGCTCCATGTTTCAAGCGCAAGTGAAAATGCAGCTGAAGCAGGAGACATGACATCCGTGAATCGAAGCCAGCACAAAACTGGTTTGACGGTCGAAGGAACCCACCGGAAGATAAAAGCTATGGTCAGGGATATACTGCTGGGGGACGTCATAGACAGGCAGCTTGCTGCTGAAATGGCATATGTGGATGAAGTGATCTTTGGAATCTGTGAAGCTACCGAGGCAAAGGCGACTGCTGCTACTACTACTGAGACAGAGGGTGGACTAAGCACCAAGCGGGCCGCTAGTGGGCTGGAGGCTGACTCAAGCCGTGCTGCGAAGAAGAAACCTAGAAAGGGCAAGGCGGCAAAGCCGGAGACCAAGGACCCCAACTCTTCTCCTGTAAGTAGACACTCCATTCTTCTGAATCGATTGTCTGAATGAATTTCGGACACTGATTTGACCAAACTCCACCAGAGCAGGGGCGCGGGGGGATCGGAGCAGCGTAGCGTGCGCCAGATCAAGATCATGCAGAGCCTGGGCCTGATCGCGCCGTTGGGATCTCCGTTCGACGTGAAGGGTTCTGCTGCAGTCGCCCGTTGATGATATTTTGTAAGCACACCATTGGTTCTGTATGGAAACCTGTAGTTATGTTGCCTACCTGATCTACCTACTAGTTTACTAGTGCCAATTTCTGTTCTTGTTTACGGAAGATTCGGCCCGGACATAGCTGCTGCGCACGTAAGCGCACAGTTAGTTCTATCTGTATCAGCGCAAAGACGAGCCGCAGTCGCTCAGTGCTGTACCGAATTGATTATTAAGATATTAAGTCGCGACTTGGATTATTTCCGCTTGGTGGTAGGATCTGCTGTGATCGATGCGGTGGCATGAGTGACCCAATGCTCAGGTTATCTTGAGTTAGCACATTGTATGAGCTGTGGACATTTCAATGCCATGTCGATTTTACATCTGATTCGTGACTATAATGTGCTAATTTTACACGAGTACTCCCTCTATCAAAATACAAGAGTTTTTTTTACACTATGACAGTGTCAAAAAAGGTCCGATATTTTGATAGCTCTGGCCCTTTAAGATGGCATTTCTGCAGTTCCTTTCTCCATTTCTTCAACTCTGGATTTAACGATGGAAGAACCAGCCGATTTGTGCAGCGTATGCACAGACCTGTGTCGCCTGGTTAATCGTCCTTTGCTTTGTCTGAACAAAGATATTAACATACAAGGATGTTTGGCTAAGAAAACAACAAAGGGGTGGTGGCGCAGTTGGCTAGCGCGTAGGTCTCATAGCTAAGACTTGAGTGATCCTGAGGTCGAGAGTTCGAGCCTCTCTCACCCCAACTTAAAATGACCATGTGATGATGAAAACGCTCTGTGACAACTTGGGTCGTCACACATCTACACCTGAATCATCAGGTGAAATTGAGCAAACCTGAACCTGGTCATCTTTTTCTTTTTTGCTGGTTTCACAAACCTGTGACAACTCTCACATACTCCCTCCGGTTGAAGTCAAGCCTCGTAAACTTTGACCAAGTTTATAGAAAAAAAATTTAATATTTAGAATGTGAGATCAACAATATTAGATACGTCATGACTTTAGTTTTCATGTTGTATAAATTTAGCATTGTAGATGTTAATATATTTTCATATAAATATGGTCAAACTTTATAAAGTTTAACTTCAGACAATTCTTATATGCAAAGTAAAAAGGACCGGAGGGAGTATGACAACATCTCAAACTAAGCTCTCTTCAGTGTAGTACTACAACATTTCACAAAGAACATAGTAACATTCCACTAAACCGATCGAGTGACAACCCAACCAAATTCTCATATACTCCCTCCTTTCCGGTTTATAAGGCTCAATTCAAAAATCTCACCAACCAAGATAGATGATGAGTGGTGGAATATTTTTTGTAGTTTGCAAAAGCACCCAATTAATGCTTTTGTTTTCCTCAAAACATTACGTTTATGAATGCATTAATTGCAATGCATGCATGCATTGGTCAGTTTTCTCTTAATACTTGCATGCAATAATTTAATGCACCTTGAAGTCTGAACATGTGATGGGGAACAATCAAATTGAGCCTTATAAAATGAAAAAACTAAAAATTTGAGATAAGCCCTATAAACTGGAAAGGAGGGAGTATGATTTTCCATATCAATTTATTTGTTTATTCCACCATACAAGACATTGTCCGAGGCCTCCCCGCAGACACCCGGGCAGCCGCCACCCATCTGGCCGCCCAGGGCGCACACCACGACGCAGAGCGGCTTGTAG